>NW_027479902.1:0-55640 GCF_051014685.1 Ptiloglossa arizonensis
CGTATAACGTATAACGTAAAACGTATAACGTATAACGTATAACGCATAACGTATAACGCATATCGTATAACGTATGACGTATAACGTATAACGTATAAAGTATAACGTATAACGTATAACGTATAACGTATAACGTATAACGTATAACGTATAACGTATAACGTTTAACGTATAACGTATAACGTATAACGTATAACGTATAACGTATAACGTATAACGTATAACGTATAACGTATAACGTATAACATGTAATGTATAACGTATAACGTATAACGAATAACGTATAACGTATAACGTATAACGTACAACGTATAACGTATAACGTATAACGTATAACGTATAACGTATAACGTATAACGTATAACGTATAACGTATAACGTATAACGTATAACGTATAACGTATAACATGTAATGTATAACGTATAACGTATAACGAATAACGTATAACGTATAACGTATAACGTACAACGTATAACGTATAACGTATAACGTATAACGTATAACGTATAACGTATAACGTATAACGTATAACGTATAACGTATAACGTATAAGGTATAGCGTACAACGTATAACGTATAACGTATAACGTACAACGTATAACGTATAACGTATAACGTATAACGTATAACGTATAACGTATAACGTATAACGTATAACGTATAACGTATAACGTATAACGTATAACGTATAACGTATAACGTATAACGTATAACGTATAACGTATAACGTATAACGTATAACGTATAACGTATAACCTATGACGTATAACGTATAACGTATAACGTATAACGTATTACGTATAACATATAACGCATAACGTATAACGCATAACCTATGATGTATAACGTATAACGTATAACGTATAACTAATAACGTATAACGTATAACGTATAACGTATAACGTATAACGTATAACGTATAACGTATAACGTATAACGTATAACGTATAACGTATAACGTATAACGTATAACGTATAACGTATAACGTATAACGTATAACGTATAACGTATAACGTATAACGTATAACGTATAACGTATAACGTATAACGTATAACGTATAACGTATAACGTATAACGTATAACGTATAACGTATAACCTATGACGTATAACGTATAACGTATAACGTATAACGTATAACGTATAACGTATAACGCATAACGTATAACGCATAACGTATAACGTATAACGCATAACGTATAACGCATAACCTATGATGTATAACGTATAACGTATAACGTATAACTAATAACGTATAACGTATAACGTATAACGTAGAACGTATAACGTATAACGTATAACGTATAACGTATAACGTATAACGTATAACGTATAACTAATAACGTATAACGTATAACGTATAACGTATAACGTATAACGTATAACGTATAACGTATAACGTATAACGTATAACGTATAACGTATAACGTATAACGTATAACGTATAACGCATAACGTATAACGCATAACGTATAACGTATAACGTATAACGTATAACGTATAACGTATAACGTATAACGTATAACGTATAACGTATAACGTATAACGTATAACGTATAACGTATAACCTATGACGTATAACGTATAACGTATAACGTATAACGTATAACGTATAACGTATAACGTATAACGTATAACGTATAACGTATAACGTATAACGTATAACGTATAACGTATAACGTGTAACGTATAACGTGTAACGTATAACGTATAACGTATAACGTATAACGTATAACGTATAACGTATAACGTATAACGTATAACGTATAACGTATAACCTATGACGTATAACGTATAACGTATAACGTATAACGTATAACGTATAACGTATAACGCATAACGTATAACGCATAACCTATGACGTATAACGTATAACGTATAACGTATAACTAATAACGTATAACGTATAACGTATAACGTATAACGTATAACGTATAACGTATAACGTATAACGTATAACGTATAACGTATAACGTATAACGCATAACGTATAACGCATAACCTATGATGTATAACGTATAACGTATAACGTATAACTAATAACGTATAACGTATAACGTATAACGTATAACTAATAACGTATAACGTATAACGTATAACGTATAACGTATAACGTATAACGTATAACGTATAACGTATAACGTATAACGTATAACGTATAACGTATAACGTATAACGTATAACGTATAACGTATAACCTATGACGTATAACGTATAACGTATAACGCATAACGTATAACGCATAACGTATAACGTATAACGTATAACGTATAACGTATAACGTATAACGCATAACGTATAACGCATAACCTATGATGTATAACGTATAACGTATAACGTATAACTAATAACGTATAACGTATAACGTATAACGTATAACGTATAACGTATAACGTATAACGTATAACGTATAACGTATAACGTATAACGTATAACGTATAACGTATAACGTATAACGTATAACGTATAACGTATAACGTATAACGTATAACCTATGACGTATAACGTATAACGTATAACGCATAACGTATAACGTATAACGTATAACGTGTAACGTATAACGTATAACGTATAACGTATAACGTATAACGTATAACGTATAACGTATAACGTATAACGTATAACGTATAACGTATAACCTATGACGTATAACGTATAACGTATAACGTATAACGTATAACGTATATCGTACAACGTTCAACGTATAACGTATAATGTATAACGTATAACGTATAACGTATAACGTATAACGTATAACGTATAACGTATAACGTATAACGTATAACGTATAACGTATAACGTATAACGTGTAACGTATAACGTGTAACGTATAACGTGTAACGTATAACGTATAACGTATAACGTATAACGTATAACGTATAACGTATAACGTATAACGTTTAACGTATAACGTATAACGTATAACGTATAACGTATAACGTATAACGTATAACGTATAACGTATAACGTATAACGTATAACGTGTAACGTATAACGTGTAACGTATAACGTGTAACGTATAACGTATAACGTATAACGTATAACGTATAACGTATAACGTATAACGTATAACGTATAACGTATAACGTATAACGTATAACGTATAACGTATAACGTATAACCTATGACGTATAACGTATAACGTATAACGTATAACGTATAACGTATAACGTATAACGTATAACGTATAACGTATAACGTATAACGTATAACGTATAACGTATAACGTATAACGTATAACGTATAACGTATAACGTATAACGTATAACGTATAACGTATAACGTATAACGTATAACGTATAACGTATAACGTATAACGTATAACGTATAACGTATAACGTATAACGTATAACGTATAACGTATAACGTATAACGTATAACGTATAACGTATAACGTATAACGTATAACGTATAACGCATAACGTATAACGTATAACGCATAACGTATAACGCATAACGTATAACGTATAACGTATAACGTATAACGTATAACGTATAACGTATAACCTATGACGTATAACGTATAACTTATAACGTATAACGTATAACGTATAACGTACAACGTATAACGTATCACGTATAACGTATTACGAATAACGTATAACGTATGACGTATAACGTATAACGTATAACGTATAACGTATAACGTATAACGTATAACGTATAACGTATAACGTATAACGTATAACGTATAACGTATAACGTATAACGTATAACGTATAACATGTAATGTATAACGTATAACGTATAACGAATAACGTATAACGTATAACGTATAACGTATCACTAATAACGTATAACGTATAACGAATATCGTAGGACGTATAACGTATAACGTATGACGTATAACGTATAACGTATAACGTATAACGTATAACGTATAACGTATAACGTATAACGTATAACGTATAACGTATAACGTATAACCTATGACGTATAACGTGTAACGTATAACGTATAACGTATAACGTATAACGTATAACGTATAACGTATAACGTATAAAGTATAACGTATAACGTATAACGTATAACGTATAACGTATAACGTATAACGTATAACGTATAACGTATAACGTATAACGTATAACGTATAACGTATAACGTATAACGTATAACGTATAACGTATAACGTATAACGTATAACGTATAACGTATAACGTATAACGTATAACCTATGACGTATAACGTATAACGTATAACGTATAACGTATAACGTATAACGTATAACGCATAACGTATAACGCATAACCTATGATGTATAACGTATAACGTATAACGTATAACTAATAACGTATAACGTATAACGTATAACGTATAACGTATAACGTATAACGTATAACGTATAACGTATAACGTATAACGTATAACGTATAACGTATAACGTATAACGTATAACGTATAACGTATAACGTATAACGTATAACGTATAACGTATAACGTATAACGTATAACCTATGACGTATAACGTATAACGTATAATGTATAACCTATGACGTATAACGTATAACGTATAACGTATAACGTATAACGTATAACGTATAACGCATAACGTATAACGTATAACCTATGACGTATAACGTATAACGTATAACGTATAACTAATAACGTATAACGTATAACGTATAACGTATAACGTATAACGTATAACGTATAACGTATAACGTATAACGTATAACGTATAACGTATAACGTATAACGTATAACGTATAACGTATAACGTATAACGTATAACGTATAACGTATAACGTATAACGTATAACGTATAACGTATAACGTATAACGTATAACGCATAACGTATAACGTATAACGTATAACGCATAACGTATAACGTATAACGTATAACGTATAACGTATAACGTATAACGTATAACGTATAACGTATAACGTATAACGTATAACGTATAACGTATAACGTATAACGTATAACCTATGACGTATAACGTATAACTTATAACGTATAACGTATAACGTATAACGTACAACGTATAACGTATCACGTATAACGTATTACGAATAACGTATAACGTATGACGTATAACGTATAACGTATAACGTATAACGTATAACGTATAACGTATAACATGTAATGAATATCGTATAACGTATAACGAATAACGTATAACGTATAACGTATAACGTACAACGTATAACGTATAACGTATAACGTATAACGTATAACGTATAACGTATAACGTATAACGTATAACGTATAACGCATAACGTATAACGTATAACGCATAACGTATAACGTATAACGTATAACGTATAACGTATAACGTATAACGTATAACGTACAACGTATAACGTATCACGTATAACGTATTACGAATAACGTATAACGTATGACGTATAACGTATAACGTATAACGTATAACGTATAACGTATAACGTATAACCTATGACGTATAACGTGTAACGTATAACGTATAGCGTATAACGTATAACGTATAACGTATAACGTATAACGTATAACGTATAACGCATAACGTATAACGTATAACGTATAACGTATAACGTATAGCGTATAACATGTAATGTATAACGTATAACGTATAACGAATAACGTATAACGTATAACGTATAACGTACAACGTATAACGTATAACGTATAACGTATAACGTATAACGTATAACGTATAACGTATAACGTATAACGTATAACGTATAACGTATAACGTATAACATATAACGTATAACGTATAACGTATAACGTATAATGTATAACGTATAACGTATCACTAATAACGTATAACGTATAACGAATATCGTAGGACGTATAACGTATAACGTATGACGTATAACGTATAACGTATAACCTATGACGTATAACGTATAACGTATAACGCATAACGTATAACGTATAACGTATAACCTATGACGTATAACGTATAACGTATAACGTATAACGTATAACGTATAACGTATAACCTATGACGTATAACGTGTAACGTATAACGTATAGCGTATAACGGATAACGTATAACGTATAACGTATAACGTATAACGTATAACGCATAACGTATAACGTATAACGTATAACGCATAACGTATAACGTATAACGTATAACGTATAACGTATAACGTATAACGTATAACGTATAACCTATGACGTATAACGTATAACTTATAACGTATAACGTATAACGTATAACGTACAACGTATAACGTATCACGTATAACGTATTACGAATAACGTATAACGTATGACGTATAACGTATAACGTATAACGTATAACGTATAACGTATAACGTATAACATGTAATGTATATCGTATAACGTATAACGAATAACGTATAACGTATAACGTATAACGTACAACGTATAACGTATAACGTATAACGTATAACGTACAACGTATAACGTACAACGTATAACGTACAACGTATAACGTACAACGTATAACGTACAACTTATAACGTACAACGTATAACGTGCAACGTATAACGTAGAACGTATAACGTATAACGTATAACGTATAACGTATAACGTACAACGTATAACGTACAACTTATAACGTACAACGTATAACGTACAACGTATAACGTAGAACGTATAACGTATAACGTATAACGTATAACGTATAACGTATAACGTATAACGTATAACGTATAACGTATAACGTATAACGTATAACGTATAACGTATAACGTATAACGTATAACGTATAACGTATAACGTATAACTAATAACGTATAACGTATTACGTATAACGTATAACGTATAACGTATAACGTATAACGTATAACGTATAACGTATAACGTATAACGTATAACGTATAACGTATAACGTATAACGTATAACGTATAACGTATAACGTATAACGTATAACGTATAACGTATAACGTATAACGTATAACGTATAACGTATAACCTATGACGTATAACGTATAACGTATAACGTATAACGTATAACGTATAACGTATAACGTATAACGCATAACGTATAACGTATAACCTATGACGTATAACGTATAACGTATAACGTATAACTAATAACGTATAACGTATAACGTATAACGTATAACGTATAACGTATAACATGTAATGTATAACGTATAACGTATAACGTATAACGAATAACGTATAACGTATAACGTATAACGTATAACGTATAACGTATAACGTATAACGTATAACGTATAACGTATAACGTATAACGTATAACGTATAACGTATAACGTATAACGTATAATGTATAACGTATAACGAATAACGTATAACGTATAACGTATAACGTATAACGTATAACGTATAACGTAAAACGTATAACGTATAACGTATAACGCATAACGTATAACGCATAACGTATAACGTATGACGTATAACGTATAACGTATAACGTATAACGTATAACGTATAACGTATAACGTATAACCTATGACGTATAACGTATAACGTATAACGTAAAACGTATAACGTATAACGTATAACGCATAACGTATAACGCATAACGTATAACGTATGACGTATAACGTATAACGTATAAAGTATAACGTATAACGTATAACGTATAACGTATAACGTATAACGTATAACGTATAACGTATAACGTATAACCTATGACGTATAACGTATAACTTATAACGTATAGCGTATAACGTATAACGTACAACGTATAACGTATCACGTATAACGTATTACGAATAACGTATAACGTATGACGTATAACGTATAACGTATAACGTATAACGTATAACGTATAACATGTAATGTATATCGTATAACGTATAACGAATAACGTATAACGTATAACGTATAACGTATAACGTATAACGTACAACGTATAACGTATAACGTATAACGTATAACGTATAACGTATAACGAATAACGTATAACGCATAACGTATAACGTACAACGTATAACGTATAACGTATAACGTATAACGTATAACGTATAACGTATCACGTGTAACGTATTACGAATAACGTACAACGTATAACGTATCACGTATAACGTATAACGTATAACGTATAACGTATAACGTATAACGTATAACGTATAACGTATAACGTATAACGTATAACGTATAACGTACAACGTATAACGTATCACGTATAACGTATTACGAATAACGTATAACGTATGACGTATAACGTATAACGTATAACGTATAACGTATAACGTATAACGTATAACGTATAACGTATAACATGTAATGTATATCGTATAACGTATAACGAATAACGTATAACGTATAACGTATAACGTATAACGTACAACGTATAACGTATAACGTATAACGTATAACGTATAACGTATAACGAATAACGTATAACGCATAACGTATAACGTACAACGTATAACGTATAACGTATAACGTATAACGTATAACGTATATCGTATAACGTATAACGTATAACGTATAACGTATAACATGTAATGTATAACGTATAACGTATAACGAATAACGTATAACGTATAACGTATAACGTACAACGTATAACGTATAACGTATAACGTATAACGTATAACGTATAACGTATAACGTATAACGTATAACGTACAACGTATAACGTACAACGTATAACGTACAACGTATAACGTACAACGTATAACGTACAACGTATAACGTACAACGTATAACGTAGAACGTAGAACGTATAACGTATAACGTATAACGTATAACGTATAACGTATAACGTATAACGTATAACGTATAACGTATAACGTATAACGTATAACGTATAACGTATAACGTATAACGTATAACGTATAACGTATAACGTATAACGTATAACGTATAACGTATAACGTATAACGTATAACGTATAACGTATAACGTATAACGTATAACGTATAACGTATAACGTATAACGTATAACGTATAACCTATGACGTATAACGTATAACGTATAACGTATAACGTATAACGTATAACGTATAACGTATAACGTATAACGTATAACGTATAACGTATAACGTATAACGAATAACGTATAACGTATAACGTATAACGTATAACGTACAAAGTATAACGTATAACGTATAACGTATAACGTATAACGTATAACGAATAACGTATAACGCATAACGTATAACGTACAACGTATAACGTATAACGTATAACGTATAACGTATAACGTATAACGTATAACGTATAACGTATAACGTATAACGTATAACGTATAACGTATAACGTATAACGTATAACGTATAACGTATAACGTATAACGCATAACGTATAACGTATAACGCATAACGTATAACGTATAACGTATAACGTATAACGTATAACGTATAACGTATAACGTACAACGTATAACGTATCACGTATAACGTATTACGAATAACGTATAACGTATGACGTATAACGTATAACGTATAACGTATAACGTATAACGTATAACGTATAACCTATGACGTATAACGTGTAACGTATAACGTATAGCGTATAACGTATAACGTATAACGTATAACGTATAACGTATAACGTATAACGCATAACGTATAACGTATAACGTATAACGTATAACGTATAGCGTATAACATGTAATGTATAACGTATAACGTATAACGAATAACGTATAACGTATAACGTATAACGTACAACGTATAACGTATAACGTATAACGTATAACGTATAACGTATAACGTATAACGTATAACGTATAACGTATAACGTATAACGTATAACGTATAACATATAACGTATAACGTATAACGTATAACGTATAATGTATAACGTATAACGTATCACTAATAACGTATAACGTATAACGAATATCGTAGGACGTATAACGTATAACGTATGACGTATAACGTATAACGTATAACCTATGACGTATAACGTATAACGTATAACGCATAACGTATAACGTATAACGTATAACCTATGACGTATAACGTATAACGTATAACGTATAACGTATAACGTATAACGTATAACCTATGACGTATAACGTGTAACGTATAACGTATAGCGTATAACGGATAACGTATAACGTATAACGTATAACGTATAACGTATAACGCATAACGTATAACGTATAACGTATAACGCATAACGTATAACGTATAACGTATAACGTATAACGTATAACGTATAACGTATAACGTATAACCTATGACGTATAACGTATAACTTATAACGTATAACGTATAACGTATAACGTACAACGTATAACGTATCACGTATAACGTATTACGAATAACGTATAACGTATGACGTATAACGTATAACGTATAACGTATAACGTATAACGTATAACGTATAACATGTAATGTATATCGTATAACGTATAACGAATAACGTATAACGTATAACGTATAACGTACAACGTATAACGTATAACGTATAACGTATAACGTACAACGTATAACGTACAACGTATAACGTACAACGTATAACGTACAACGTATAACGTACAACTTATAACGTACAACGTATAACGTGCAACGTATAACGTAGAACGTATAACGTATAACGTATAACGTATAACGTATAACGTACAACGTATAACGTACAACTTATAACGTACAACGTATAACGTACAACGTATAACGTAGAACGTATAACGTATAACGTATAACGTATAACGTATAACGTATAACGTATAACGTATAACGTATAACGTATAACGTATAACGTATAACGTATAACGTATAACGTATAACGTATAACGTATAACGTATAACGTATAACTAATAACGTATAACGTATTACGTATAACGTATAACGTATAACGTATAACGTATAACGTATAACGTATAACGTATAACGTATAACGTATAACGTATAACGTATAACGTATAACGTATAACGTATAACGTATAACGTATAACGTATAACGTATAACGTATAACGTATAACGTATAACGTATAACGTATAACCTATGACGTATAACGTATAACGTATAACGTATAACGTATAACGTATAACGTATAACGTATAACGCATAACGTATAACGTATAACCTATGACGTATAACGTATAACGTATAACGTATAACTAATAACGTATAACGTATAACGTATAACGTATAACGTATAACGTATAACATGTAATGTATAACGTATAACGTATAACGTATAACGAATAACGTATAACGTATAACGTATAACGTATAACGTATAACGTATAACGTATAACGTATAACGTATAACGTATAACGTATAACGTATAACGTATAACGTATAACGTATAACGTATAATGTATAACGTATAACGAATAACGTATAACGTATAACGTATAACGTATAACGTATAACGTATAACGTAAAACGTATAACGTATAACGTATAACGCATAACGTATAACGCATAACGTATAACGTATGACGTATAACGTATAACGTATAACGTATAACGTATAACGTATAACGTATAACGTATAACCTATGACGTATAACGTATAACGTATAACGTAAAACGTATAACGTATAACGTATAACGCATAACGTATAACGCATAACGTATAACGTATGACGTATAACGTATAACGTATAAAGTATAACGTATAACGTATAACGTATAACGTATAACGTATAACGTATAACGTATAACGTATAACGTATAACCTATGACGTATAACGTATAACTTATAACGTATAGCGTATAACGTATAACGTACAACGTATAACGTATCACGTATAACGTATTACGAATAACGTATAACGTATGACGTATAACGTATAACGTATAACGTATAACGTATAACGTATAACATGTAATGTATATCGTATAACGTATAACGAATAACGTATAACGTATAACGTATAACGTATAACGTATAACGTACAACGTATAACGTATAACGTATAACGTATAACGTATAACGTATAACGAATAACGTATAACGCATAACGTATAACGTACAACGTATAACGTATAACGTATAACGTATAACGTATAACGTATAACGTATCACGTGTAACGTATTACGAATAACGTACAACGTATAACGTATCACGTATAACGTATAACGTATAACGTATAACGTATAACGTATAACGTATAACGTATAACGTATAACGTATAACGTATAACGTATAACGTACAACGTATAACGTATCACGTATAACGTATTACGAATAACGTATAACGTATGACGTATAACGTATAACGTATAACGTATAACGTATAACGTATAACGTATAACGTATAACGTATAACATGTAATGTATATCGTATAACGTATAACGAATAACGTATAACGTATAACGTATAACGTATAACGTACAACGTATAACGTATAACGTATAACGTATAACGTATAACGTATAACGAATAACGTATAACGCATAACGTATAACGTACAACGTATAACGTATAACGTATAACGTATAACGTATAACGTATATCGTATAACGTATAACGTATAACGTATAACGTATAACATGTAATGTATAACGTATAACGTATAACGAATAACGTATAACGTATAACGTATAACGTACAACGTATAACGTATAACGTATAACGTATAACGTATAACGTATAACGTATAACGTATAACGTATAACGTACAACGTATAACGTACAACGTATAACGTACAACGTATAACGTACAACGTATAACGTACAACGTATAACGTACAACGTATAACGTAGAACGTAGAACGTATAACGTATAACGTATAACGTATAACGTATAACGTATAACGTATAACGTATAACGTATAACGTATAACGTATAACGTATAACGTATAACGTATAACGTATAACGTATAACGTATAACGTATAACGTATAACGTATAACGTATAACGTATAACGTATAACGTATAACGTATAACGTATAACGTATAACGTATAACGTATAACGTATAACGTATAACGTATAACGTATAACCTATGACGTATAACGTATAACGTATAACGTATAACGTATAACGTATAACGTATAACGTATAACGTATAACGTATAACGTATAACGTATAACGTATAACGAATAACGTATAACGTATAACGTATAACGTATAACGTACAAAGTATAACGTATAACGTATAACGTATAACGTATAACGTATAACGAATAACGTATAACGCATAACGTATAACGTACAACGTATAACGTATAACGTATAACGTATAACGTATAACGTATAACGTATAACGTATAACGTATAACGTATAACGTATAACGTATAACGTATAACGTATAACGTATAACGTATAACGTATAACGTATAACGTATAACGTATAACGTATAACGTATAACGTATAACGTATAACGTATAACGTATAACGTATAACGTATAACGTATAACGTATAACGTATAACGTATAACGTATAACGTATTACCTATGACGTATAACGTATAACGTATAACGTATAACGTATAACGTATAACGTATAACGCATAACGTATAACGCATAACCTATGATGTATAACGTATAACGTATAACGTATAACTAATAACGTATAACGTATTACGTATAACGTATAACGTATAACGTATAACGTATAACGTATAACGTATAACGTATAACGTATAACGTATAACGTATAACGTATAACGTATAACGTATAACGTATAACGTATAACGTATAACGTATAACGTATAACGTATAACGTATAACGTATAACGTATAACCTATGACGTATAACGTATAACGTATAACGTATAACGTATAACGTATAACGTATAACGTATAACGCATAACGTATAACGTATAACCTATGACGTATAACGTATAACGTATAACGTATAACTAATAACGTATAACGTATAACGTATAACGTATAACGTATAACGTATAACATGTAATGTATAACGTATAACGTATAACGTATAACGAATAACGTATAACGTATAACGTATAACGTATAACGTATAACGTATAACGTATAACGTATAACGTATAACGTATAACGTATAACGTATAACGTATAACGTATAATGTATAACGTATAACGAATAACGTATAACGTATAACGTATAACGTATAACGTATAACGTATAACGTAAAACGTATAACGTATAACGTATAACGCATAACGTATAACGCATAACGTATAACGTATGACGTATAACGTATAACGTATAACGTATAACGTATAACGTATAACGTATAACGTATAACCTATGACGTATAACGTATAACTTATAACGTATAACGTATAACGTATAACGTATAACGTACAACGTATAACGTATCACGTATAACGTATTACGAATAACGTACAACGTATAACGTACAACGTATAACGTAGAACGTATAACGTATAACGTATAACGTATAACGTATAACGTATAACGTATAACGTATAACGTATAACGTATAACGTATAACGTATAACGTATAACGTATAACGTATAACGTATAACGTATAACGTATAACGTATAACGTATAACGTATAACGTATAACGTATAACGTATAACGTATAACGTATAACGTATAACGTATAACGTATAACGTATAACGTATAACGTATAACGTATAACGTATAACGTATAACGTATAACGTATAACGTATAACGTATAACGTATAACGTATAACGTATAACGTATAACGTATAACGTATAACGTATAACGTATAACGTATAACGTATAACGTATAACGTATTACCTATGACGTATAACGTATAACGTATAACGTATAACGTATAACGTATAACGTATAACGCATAACGTATAACGCATAACCTATGATGTATAACGTATAACGTATAACGTATAACTAATAACGTATAACGTATTACGTATAACGTATAACGTATAACGTATAACGTATAACGTATAACGTATAACGTATAACGTATAACGTATAACGTATAACGTATAACGTATAACGTATAACGTATAACGTATAACGTATAACGTATAACGTATAACGTATAACGTATAACGTATAACGTATAACGTATAACCTATGACGTATAACGTATAACGTATAACGTATAACGTATAACGTATAACGTATAACGTATAACGCATAACGTATAACGTATAACCTATGACGTATAACGTATAACGTATAACGTATAACTAATAACGTATAACGTATAACGTATAACGTATAACGTATAACGTATAACATGTAATGTATAACGTATAACGTATAACGTATAACGAATAACGTATAACGTATAACGTATAACGTATAACGTATAACGTATAACGTATAACGTATAACGTAAAACGTATAACGTATAACGTATAACGTATAACGTATAATGTATAACGTATAACGTATAACGTATAACGTATAACGTATAACGTATAACATGTAATGTATAACGTATAACGTATAACGTATAACGTATAACGTATAACGTATAACGTATAACGTATAACGTATAGCGTATAACGCATAACGTATAACGTATAACGCATAACGTATAACGTATAACGTATAACGTATAACGTATAACGTATAACGTATAACGTATAACGTATAACGTATAACGTATAACGTATAACCTATGACGTATAACGTATAACTTATAACGTATAACGTATAACGTATAACGTACAACGTATAACGTATCACGTGTAACGTATTACGAATAACGTACAACGTATAACGTATCACGTATAACGTATAACGTATAACGTATAACGTATAACGTATAACGTATAACGTATAACGTATAACGTATAACGTATAACGTATAACGCATAACGTATAACGCATAACCTATGATGTATAACGTATAACGTATAACGTATAACTAATAACGTATAACGTATTACGTATAACGTATAACGTATAACGTATAACGTATAACGTATAACGTATAACGTATAACGTATAACGTATAACGTATAACGTATAACGTATAACGTATAACGTATAACGTATAACGTATAACGTATAACGTATAACGTATAACGTATAACGTATAACGTATAACGTATAACGTATAACGTATAACGTATAACCTATGACGTATAACGTATAACGTATAACGTATAACGTATAACGTATAACGTATAACGTATAACGCATAACGTATAACGTATAACCTATGACGTATAACGTATAACGTATAACGTATAACGTATAACTAATAACGTATAACGTATAACGTATAACGTATAACGTATAACGTATAACATGTAATGTATAACGTATAACGTATGACGTATAACGAATAACGTATAACGTATAACGTATAACGTATAACGTATAACGTATAACGTATAACGTATAACGTATAACGTATAACGTATAACGTATAACGTATAACGTATAATGTATAACGTATAACGTATAACGTATAACGTATAACGTATAACGTATAACATGTAATGTATAACGTATAACGTATAACGTACAACGTATAACGTATAACGTATAACGTATAACGTATAACGTATAGCGTATAACGCATAACGTATAACGTATAACGCATAACGTATAACGTATAACGTATAACGTATAACGTATAACGTATAACGTATAACGTATAACGTATAACGTATAACGTATAACGTATAACGTATAACGTATAACCTATGACGTATAACGTATAACGTATAACGTATAACGTATAACGTATAACGTATAACGTATAACGCATAACGTATAACGTATAACCTATGACGTATAACGTATAACGTATAACGTATAACTAATAACGTATAACGTATAACGTATAACGTATAACGTATAACGTATAACGTATAACGTATAACGTATAACATGTAATGTATAACGTATAACGTATAACGTATAACGAATAACGTATAACGTATAACGTATAACGTATAACGTATAACGTATAACGTATAACGTATAACGTATAACATGTAATGTATAACGTATAACGTATAACGTATAACGTATAACGTATAACGTATAACGTATAACGTACAACGTATAACGTATCACGTGTAACGTATTACGAATAACGTACAACGTATAACGTATCACGTATAACGTATAACGTATAACGTATAACGTATAACGTATAACGTATAACGTATAACGTATAACGTATAACGTATAACGTATAACGTATAACGTATAACGTATAACGTATAACGTATAACGTATAACGTGTAATGTATAACGTATAACGTATAACGATTAACGTATAACGTATAACGTATAACGTACAACGTATAACGTATAACGTATAACGTATAACGTATAACGTATAACGTATAACGTATAACGTATAACGTACAACGTATAACGTACAACGTATAACGTACAACGTATAACGTACAACGTATAACGTACAACGTATAACGTAGAACGTATAACGTATAACGTATAACGTATAACGTATAACGTATAACGTATAACGTATAACGTATAACGTATAACGTATAACGTATAACGTATAACGTATAACGTATAACGTATAACGTATAACGTATAACGTATAACGTATAACGTATAACGTATAACGTATAACGTATAACGTATAACGTATAACGTATAACGTATAACGTATAACGTATAACGTATAACGTATAACGTATAACGTATAACGTATAACGTATAACGTATAACGTATAACGTATAACGTATAACGTATAACGTATAACGTATAACGTATAACGTATTACCTATGACGTATAACGTATAACGTATAACGTATAACGTATAACGTATAACGTATAACGCATAACGTATAACGCATAACCTATGATGTATAACGTATAACGTATAACGTATAACTAATAACGTATAACGTATTACGTATAACGTATAACGTATAACGTATAACGTATAACGTATAACGTATAACGTATAACGTATAACGTATAACGTATAACGTATAACGTATAACGTATAACGTATAACGTATAACGTATAACGTATAACGTATAACGTATAACGTATAACGTATAACGTATAACCTATGACGTATAACGTATAACGTATAACGTATAACGTATAACGTATAACGTATAACGTATAACGCATAACGTATAACGTATAACCTATGACGTATAACGTATAACGTATAACGTATAACTAATAACGTATAACGTATAACGTATAACGTATAACGTATAACGTATAACATGTAATGTATAACGTATAACGTATAACGTATAACGAATAACGTATAACGTATAACGTATAACGTATAACGTATAACGTATAACGTATAACGTATAACGTATAACGTATAACGTATAACGTATAACGTATAACGTATAACGTATAACGTATAACGTATAACGTATAACGTATAACGTATAACCTATGACGTATAACGTATAACTTATAACGTATAACGTATAACGTATAACGTACAACGTATAACGTATCACGTGTAACGTATTACGAATAACGTACAACGTATAACGTATCACGTATAACGTATAACGTATAACGTATAACGTATAACGTATAACGCATAACGTATAACGTATAACGTATAACGTATAACGTATAACGTATAACGTATAACGTATAACGTATAACGTATAACGTATAACGTATAACGTATAACGTATAACGTATAACCTATGACGTATAACGTATAACGTATAACGTATAACGTATAACGTATAACGTATAACGTATAACGCATAACGTATAACGTATAACCTATGACGTATAACGTATAACGTATAACGTATAACTAATAACGTATAACGTATAACGTATAACGTATAACGTATAACGTATAACATGTAACGTATAACGTACAACGTATAACGTATCACGTGTAACGTATTACGAATAACGTACAACGTATAACGTATCACGTATAACGTATAACGTATAACGTATAACGTATAACGTATAACGCATAACGTATAACGTATAACGTATAACGTATAACGTATAACGTATAACGAATAACGTATAACGTATAACGTATAACGTATAACGTATAACGTATAACGTATAACGTATAACGTATAACGTATAACGTATAACGTATAACGTATAACGTATAATGTATAACGTATAACGTATAACGTATAACGTATAACGTATAACGTATAACATGTAATGTATAACGTATAACGTATAACGTATAACGTATAACGTATAACGTATAACGTATAACGTATAACGTATAACGTATAGCGTATAACGCATAACGTATAACGTATAACGCATAACGTATAACGTATAACGTATAACGTATAACGTATAACGTATAACGTATAACGTATAACGTATAACGTATAACGTATAACGTATAACCTATGACGTATAACGTATAACTTATAACGTATAACGTATAACGTATAACGTACAACGTATAACGTATCACGTGTAACGTATTACGAATAACGTACAACGTATAACGTATCACGTATAACGTATAACGTATAACGTATAACGTATAACGTATAACGTATAACGTATAACGTATAACGTATAACGTATAACGTATAACGTATAACGTATAACGTATAACGTATAACGTGTAATGTATAACGTATAACGTATAACGAATAACGTATAACGTATAACGTATAACGTACAACGTATAACGTATAACGTATAACGTATAACGTATAACGTATAACGTATAACGTATAACGTATAACGTACAACGTATAACGTACAACGTATAACGTACAACGTATAACGTACAACGTATAACGTACAACGTATAACGTAGAACGTATAACGTATAACGTATAACGTATAACGTATAACGTATAACGTATAACGTATAACGTATAACGTATAACGTATAACGTATAACGTATAACGTATAACGTATAACGTATAACGTATAACGTATAACGTATAACGTACAACGTATAACGTATAACGTATAACGTATAACGTATAACGTATAACGTATAACGTATAACGTATAACGTATAACGTATAACGTATAACGTATAACGTATAACGTATAACGTATAACGTATAACGTATAACGTATAACGTATAACGTATAACGTATTACCTATGACGTATAACGTATAACGTATAACGTATAACGTATAACGTATAACGTATAACGCATAACGTATAACGCATAACCTATGATGTATAACGTATAACGTATAACGTATAACTAATAACGTATAACGTATTACGTATAACGTATAACGTATAACGTATAACGTATAACGTATAACGCATAACCTATGATGTATAACGTATAACGTATAACGTATAACTAATAACGTATAACGTATTACGTATAACGTATAACGTATAACGTATAACGTATAACGTATAACGTATAACGTATAACGTATAACGTATAACGTATAACGTATAACGTATAACGTATAACGTATAACGTATAACGTATAACGTATAACGTATAACGTATAACGTATAACGTATAACGTATAACCTATGACGTATAACGTATAACGTATAACGTATAACGTATAACGTATAACGTATAACGTATAACGCATAACGTATAACGTATAACCTATGACGTATAACGTATAACGTATAACGTATAACTAATAACGTATAACGTATAACGTATAACGTATAACGTATAACGTATAACATGTAATGTATAACGTATAACGTATAACGTATAACGAATAACGTATAACGTATAACGTATAACGTATAACGTATAACGTATAACGTATAACGTATAACGTATAACGTATAACGTATAACGTATAACGTATAACGTATAACGTATAACGTATAATGTATAACGTATAACGAATAACGTATAACGTATAACGTATAACGTATAACGTATAACGTATAACGTAAAACGTATAACGTATAACGTATAACGCATAACGTATAACGCATAACGTATAACGTATGACGTATAACGTATAACGTATAACGTATAACGTATAACGTATAACGTATAACGTATAACCTATGACGTATAACGTATAACTTATAACGTATAACGTATAACGTATAACGTATAACGTACAACGTATAACGTATCACGTATAACGTATTACGAATAACGTACAACGTATAACGTACAACGTATAACGTAGAACGTATAACGTATAACGTATAACGTATAACGTATAACGTATAACGTATAACGTATAACGTATAACGTATAACGTATAACGTATAACGTATAACGTATAACGTATAACGTATAACGTATAACGTATAACGTATAACGTATAACGTATAACGTATAACGTATAACGTATAACGTATAACGTATAACGTATAACGTATAACGTATAACGTATAACGTATAACGTATAACGTATAACGTATAACGTATAACGTATAACGTATAACGTATAACGTATAACGTATAACGTATAACGTATAACGTATAACGTATAACGTATAACGTATAACGTATAACGTATTACCTATGACGTATAACGTATAACGTATAACGTATAACGTATAACGTATAACGTATAACGCATAACGTATAACGCATAACCTATGATGTATAACGTATAACGTATAACGTATAACTAATAACGTATAACGTATTACGTATAACGTATAACGTATAACGTATAACGTATAACGTATAACGTATAACGTATAACGTATAACGTATAACGTATAACGTATAACGTATAACGTATAACGTATAACGTATAACGTATAACGTATAACGTATAACGTATAACGTATAACGTATAACGTATAACCTATGACGTATAACGTATAACGTATAACGTATAACGTATAACGTATAACGTATAACGTATAACGCATAACGTATAACGTATAACCTATGACGTATAACGTATAACGTATAACGTATAACGTACAACGTATAACGTATCACGTATAACGTATTACGAATAACGTATAACGTATGACGTATAACGTATAACGTATAACGTATAACGTATAACGTATAACATGTAATGTATATCGTATAACGTATAACGAATAACGTATAACGTATAACGTATAACGTACAACGTATAACGTATAACGTATAACGTATAACGTATAACGTATAACGAATAACGTATAACGTATAACGTATAACGTACAACGTATAACGTATAACGTATAACGTATAACGTATAACGTATAACGTATAACGTATAACGAATAACGTATAACGTATAACGTATAACGTATAGCGTATAACGCATAACGTATAACGTATAACGCATAACGTATAACGTATAACGTATAACGTATAACGTATAACGTATAACGTATGACGTATAACGTATAACGTATAACGTATAACGTATAACCTATGACGTATAACGTATAACTTATAACGTATAACGTATAACGTATAACGTACAACGTATAACGTATCACGTGTAACGTATTACGAATAACGTACAACGTATAACGTATCACGTATAACGTATAACGTATAACGTATAACGTATAACGTATAACGTATAACGTATAACGTATAACGTATAACGTATAACGTATAACGTATAACGTATAACGTATAACATGTAATGTATAACGTATAACGTATAACGAATAACGTATAACGTATAACGTATAACGTACAACGTATAACGTATAACGTATAACGTATAACGTATAACGTACAACGTATAACGTACAACGTATAACGTACAACGTATAACGTACAACGTATAACGTACAACGTATAACGTACAACGTATAACGTACAACGTATAACGTAGAACGGATAACGTATAACGTATAACGTATAACGTATAACGTATAACGTATAACGTATAACGTATAACGTATAACGTATAACGTATAACGTATAACGTATAACGTATAACGTATAACGTATAACGTATAACGTATAACGTATAACGTATAACGTATAACGTATAACGTATAACGTATAACGTATAACGTATAACGTATAACGTATAACGTATAACGTATAACGTATAACGTATAACTTATAACGTATAACGTATAACGTATAGCGTATAACGTATAACGTATAACGTATTACCTATGACGTATAACGTATAACGTATAACGTATAACGTATAACGTATAACGTATAACGCATAACGTATAACGCATAACCTATGATGTATAACGTATAACGTATAACGTATAACTAATAACGTATAACGTATTACGTATAACGTATAACGTATAACGTATAACGTATAACGTATAACGTATAACGTATAACGTATAACGTATAACGTATAACGTATAACGTATAACGTATAACGTATAACGTATAACGTATAACGTATAACGTATAACGTATAACGTATAACGTATAACGTATAACGTATAACCTATGACGTATAACGTATAACGTATAACGTATAACGTATAACGTATAACGTATAACGCATAACGTATAACGTATAACCTATGACGTATAACGTGTAACGTATAACGTATAACTAATAACGTATAACGTATAACGTATAACGTATAACGTATAACGTATAACGTATAACATGTAATGTATAACGTATAACGTATAACGAATAACGTATAACGTATAACGTATAACGTATAACGTATAACGTATAACGTATAACGTATAACGTATAACGTATAACGTATAACGTATAACGTATAACGTATAACGTATAATGTATAACGTATAACGAATAACGTATAACGTATAACGTATAACGTATAACGTATAACGTATAACGTGAAACGTATAACGTATAACTTATAACGCATAACGTATAACGCATAACGTATAACGTATGACGTATAACGTATAACGTATAAAGTATAACGTATAACGTAAAACGTATAACGTATAACGTATAACGTATAACGTATAACGTATAACGTTTAACGTATAACGTATAACGTATAACGTATAACGTATAACGTATAACGTATAACGTATAACGTATAACGTATAACGTATAACGTATAACGTATAACGTATAACGTATAACGAATAACGTATAACGTATAACGTATAACGTATAACGTATAACGTATAACGTATAACGTATAACGTATAACGTATAACGTATAACGTATAACGTATAACGTATAACGTATAACGTATAACGTATAACGTATAACGTATAACGTATAACGTATAACCTATGACGTATAACGTATAACGTATAACGTATAACGTATAACGTATAACGTATAACGTATAACGTATAACGTATAACGTATAATGTATAACGTATAACGAATAACGTATAACGTATAACGTATAACGTATAACGTATAACGTATAACGTAAAACGTATAACGTATAACGTATAACGCATAACGTATAACGCATAACGTATAACGTATGACGTATAACGTATAACGTATAAAGTATAACGTATAATGTATAACGTATAACGTATAACGTATAACGTATAACGTATAACGTATAACGTATAACGTATAACGTATAACCTATGACGTATAACGTATAACTTATAACGTATAACGTATAACGTATAACGTACAACGTATAACGTATCACGTATAACGTATTACGAATAACGTATAACGTATGACGTATAACGTATAACGTATAACGTATAACGTATAACGTATAACATGTAATGTATATCGTATAA
Organism: Ptiloglossa arizonensis; assembly: GCF_051014685.1. Lineage (NCBI taxonomy): Eukaryota > Metazoa > Arthropoda > Insecta > Hymenoptera > Colletidae > Ptiloglossa > Ptiloglossa arizonensis. The sequence continues at coordinate 24,312 of NW_027479902.1, forward strand.
CGTATAACGAATAACGTATAACGTATAACGTATAACGTATAACGTACAACGTATAACGTATAACGTATAACGTATAACGTATAACGTATAACGAATAACGTATAACGTATAACGTATAACGTACAACGTATAACGTATAACGTATAACGTATAACGTATAACGTATAACGTATAACGTATAACGTATAACGTATAACGTATAACGTATAACGTATAGCGTATAACGCATAACGTATAACGTATAACGCATAACGTATAACGTATAACGTATAACGTATAACGTATAACGTATAACGTATAACGTATAACGTATAACGTATAACGTATAACGTATAACCTATGACGTATAACGTATAACTTATAACGTATAACGTATAACGTATAACGTACAACGTATAACGTATCACGTGTAACGTATTACGAATAACGTACAACGTATAACGTATCACGTATAACGTATAACGTATAACGTATAACGTATAACGTATAACGTATAACGTATAACGTATAACGTATAACGTATAACGTATAACGTATAACGTATAACGTATAACGTATAACATGTAATGTATAACGTATAACGTATAACGAATAACGTATAACGTATAACGTATAACGTACAACGTATAACGTATAACGTATAACGTATAACGTATAACGTATAACGTATAACGTATAACGTATAACGTACAACGTATAACGTACAACGTATAACGTACAACGTATAACGTACAACGTATAACGTACAACGTATAACGTACAACGTATAACGTAGAACGTATAACGTATAACGTATAACGTATAACGTATAACGTATAACGTATAACGTATAACGTATAACGTATAACGTATAACGTATAACGTATAACGTATAACGTATAACGTATAACGTATAACGTATAACGTATAACGTATAACGTATAACGTATAACGTATAACGTATAACGTATAACGTATAACGTATAACGTATAACGTATAACGTATAACGTATAACGTATAACGTATAACGTATAACGTATAACGTATAACGTATAACGTATAACGTATAACGTATAACGTATAACGTATAACGTATAACGTATAACGTATAACGTATAACGTATAACGTATAACGTATAACGTATAACGTATAACGTATTACCTATGACGTATAACGTATAACGTATAACGTATAACGTATAACGTATAACGTATAACGCATAACGTATAACGTATAACGTATTACGTATAACGTATAACGTATAACGTATAACGTATAACGTATAACGTATAACGTATAACGTATAACGTATAACGTATAACGTATAACGTATAACGTATAACGTATAACGTATAACGTATAACGTATAACGTATAATGTATAACGTATAACCTATGACGTATAACGTATAACGTATAACGTATAACGTATAACGTATAACGTATAACGCATAACGTATAACGTATAACCTATGACGTATAACGTATAACGTATAACGTATAACTAATAACGTATAACGTATAACGTATAACGTATAACGTATAACGTATAACGTATAACATGTAATGTATAACGTATAACGTATAACGAATAACGTATAACGTATAACGTATAACGTATAACGTATAACGTATAACGTATAACGTATAACGTATAACGTATAACGTATAACGTATAACGTATAACGTATAACGTATAATGTATAACGTATAACGAATAACGTATAACGTATAACGTATAACGTATAACGTATAACGTATAACGTAAAACGTATAACGTATAACGTATAACGCATAACGTAAAACGCATAACGTATAACGTATGACGTATAACGTATAACGTATAAAGTATAACGTATAACGTATAACGTATAACGTATAACGTATAACGTATAACGTATAACGTATAACGTTTAACGTATAACGTATAACGTATAACGTATAACGTATAACGTATAACGTATAACGTATAACGTATAACGTATAACGTATAACGTATTACGTATAACGTATAACGTATAACGTATAACGTATAACGTATAACGTATAACGTATAACGTGTAACGTGTAACGTATAACGTATAACGAGTAACGTATAACGTATAACGTATAACGTACAACGTATAACGTATAACGTATAACGTATAACGTATAACGTATAACGTATAACGTATAACGTATAACGTATAACGTATAACGTATAACGTATAGCGTATAACGCATAACGTATAACGTATAACGCATAACGTATAACGTATAACGTATAACGTATAACGTATAACGTATAACGTATAACGTATAACGTATAACGTATAACGTATAACGTATAACCTATGACGTATAACGTATAACTTATAACGTATAACGTATAACGTATAACGTACAACGTATAACGTATCACGTGTAACGTATTACGAATAACGTACAACGTATAACGTATCACGTATAACGTATAACGTATAACGTATAACGTATAACGTATAACGTATAACGTATAACGTATAACGTATAACGTATAACGTATAACATGTAATGTATAACGTATAACGTATAACGAATAACGTATAACGTATAACGTATAACGTACAACGTATAACGTATAACGTATAACGTATAACGTATAACGTATAACGTATAACGTATAACGTACAACGTATAACGTACAACGTATAACGTACAACGTATAACGTACAACGTATAACGTACAACGTATAACGTAGAACGTATAACGTATAACGTATAACGTATAACGTATAACGTATAACGTATAGCGTATAACGCATAACGTATAACGTATAACGCATAACGTATAACGTATAACGTATAACGTATAACGTATAACGTATAACGTATGACGTATAACGTATAACGTATAACGTATAACGTATAACCTATGACGTATAACGTATAACTTATAACGTATAACGTATAACGTATAACGTACAACGTATAACGTATCACGTGTAACGTATTACGAATAACGTACAACGTATAACGTATCACGTATAACGTATAACGTATAACGTATAACGTATAACGTATAACGTATAACGTATAACGTATAAGGTATAACGTATAACGTATAACGTATAACGTATAACGTATAACGTATAACGTATAACATGTAATGTATAACGTATAACGTATAACGAATAACGTATAACGTATAACGTACAACGTATAACGTATAACGTATAACGTATAACGTATAACGTACAACGTATAACGTACAACGTATAACGTACAACGTATAACGTACAACGTATAACGTACAACGTATAACGTACAACGTATAACGTACAACGTATAACGTAGAACGTATAACGTATAACGTATAACGTATAACGTATAACGTATAACGTATAACGTATAACGTATAACGTATAACGTATAACGTATAACGTATAACGTATAACGTATAACGTATAACGTATAACGTATAACGTATAACGTATAACGTATAACGTATAACGTATAACGTATAACGTATAACGTATAACGTATAACGTATAACGTATAACGTATAACGTATAACGTATAACGTATAACGTATAACGTATAACGTATAACGTATAACGTATTACCTATGACGTATAACGTATAACGTATAACGTATAACGTATAACGTATAACGTATAACGCATAACGTATAACGCATAACCTATGATGTATAACGTATAACGTATAACGTATAACTAATAACGTATAACGTATTACGTATAACGTATAACGTATAACGTATAACGTATAACGTATAACGTATAACGTATAACGTATAACGTATAACGTATAACGTATAACGTATAACGTATAACGTATAACGTATAACGTATAACGTATAACGTATAACGTATAACGTATAACGTATAACGTATAACGTATAACGTATAACGTATAACGTATAACCTATGACGTATAACGTATAACGTATAACGTATAACGTATAACGTATAACGTATAACGCATAACGTATAACGTATAACCTATGACGTATAACGTGTAACGTATAACGTATAACTAATAACGTATAACGTATAACGTATAACGTATAACGTATAACGTATAACGTATAACATGTAATGTATAACGTATAACGTATAACGCATAACGTATAACGTATGACGTATAACGTATAACGTATAAAGTATAACGTATAACGTATAACGTATAACGTATAACGTATAACGTATAACGTATAACGTATAACGTTTAACGTATAACGTATAACGTATAACGTATAACGTATAACGTATAACGTATAACGTATAACGTATAACGTATAACGTATAACGTATAACGTATAACGTATAACGTATAACGAATAACGTATAACGTATAACGTATAACGTATAACGTATAACGTATAACGTATAACGTATAACGTATAACGTATAACGTATAACGTATAACGTATAACGTATAACGTATAACGTATAACGTATAACGTATAACGTATAACGTATAACGTATAACCTATGACGTATAACGTATAACGTATAACGTATAACGTATAACGGATAACGTATAACGCATAACGTATAACGCATAACCTATGACGTATAACGTATAACGTATAACGTATAACTAATAACGTATAACGTATAACGTATAACGTATAACGTATAACGTATAACGTATAACGTATAACGTATAACGTATAACGTATAACGTATAACGTATAACGTATAACGTATAACGTATAACGTATAACGTATAACGTATAACGTATAACGTATAACGTATAACGTATAACGTATAACGTATAACGTATAACGTATAACGTATAACGTATAACGTATAACGTATAACGTATAACGTATAACGTATAACGTATAACGTATAACGTATAACGTATAACGTATAACCTATGACGTATAACGTATAACGTATAACGTATAACGTATAACGTATAACGTATAACGTATAACGCATAACGTATAACGTATAACCTATGACGTATAACGTATAACGTATAACGTATAACTAATAACGTATAACGTATAACGTATAACGTATAACGTATAACGTATAACGTATAACATGTAATGTATAACGTATAACGTATAACGAATAACGTATAACGTATAACGTATAACGTATAACGTATAACGTATAACGTATAACGTATAACGTATAACGTATAACGTATAACGTATAACGTATAACGTATAATGTATAACGTATAACGAATAACGTATAACGTATAACGTATAACGTATAACGTATAACGTATAACGTAAAACGTATAACGTATAACGTATAACGCATAACGTATAACGCATAACGTATAACGTATGACGTATAACGTATAACGTATAAAGTATAACGTATAATGTATAACGTATAACGTATAACGTATAACGTATAACGTATAACGTATAACGTATAACGTATAACGTATAACCTATGACGTATAACGTATAACTTATAACGTATAACGTATAACGTATAACGTACAACGTATAACGTATCACGTATAACGTATTATGAATAACGTATAACGTATGACGTATAACGTATAACGTATAACGTATAACGTATAACGTATAACATGTAATGTATATCGTATAACGTATAACGAATAACGTATAACGTATAACGTATAACGTATAACGTACAACGTATAACGTATAACGTATAACGTATAACGTATAACGTATAACGAATAACGTATAACGTATAACGTATAACGTACAACGTATAACGTATAACGTATAACGTATAACGTATAACGTATAACGTATAACGTATAACGTATAACGTATAACGTATAACGTATAACGTATAGCGTATAACGCATAACGTATAACGTATAACGCATAACGTATAACGTATAACGTATAACGTATAACGTATAACGTATAACGTATAACGTATAACGTATAACGTATAACGTATAACGTATAACCTATGACGTATAACGTATAACTTATAACGTATAACGTATAACGTATAACGTACAACGTATAACGTATCACGTGTAACGTATTACGAATAACGTACAACGTATAACGTATCACGTATAACGTATAACGTATAACGTATAACGTATAACGTATAACGTATAACGTATAACGTATAACGTATAACGTATAACGTATAACGTATAACGTATAACGTATAACGTATAACGTGTAATGTATAACGTATAACGTATAACGAATAACGTATAACGTATAACGTATAACGTACAACGTATAACGTATAACGTATAACGTATAACGTATAACGTATAACGTATAACGTATAACGTATAACGTACAACGTATAACGTACAACGTATAACGTACAACGTATAACGTACAACGTATAACGTACAACGTATAACGTAGAAAGTATAACGTACAACGTATAACGTACAACGTATAACGTAGAACGTATAACGTATAACGTATAACGTATAACGTATAACGTATAACGTATAACGTATAACGTATAACGTATAACGTATAACGTATAACGTATAACGTATAACGTATAACGTATAACGTATAACGTATAACGTATAACGTATAACGTATAACGTATAACGTATAACGTATAACGTATAACGTATAACGTATAACGTATAACGTATAACGTATAACCTATGACGTATAACGTATAACTTATAACGTATAACGTATAACGTATAACGTACAACGTATAACGTATCACGTGTAACGTATTACGAATAACGTACAACGTATAACGTATCACGTATAACGTATAACGTATAACGTATAACGTATAACATATAACGTATAACGTATAACGTATAACGTATAACGTATAACGTATAACGTATAACGTATAACGTATAACGTATAACGTATAACGTATAACGTATAACGTATAACGTATAACGTATAACGTATAACGTATAACGTAAAACGTATAACGTATAACGTATAACGTATAACGTATAACGTATAACGTATAACGTATAACGTATAACGTATAACGTATAACGTATAACGTATAACGTATAACGCATAACGTATAACGTATAACGCATAACGTATAACGTATAACGTATAACGTATAACGTATAACGTATAACGTATAACGTATAACCTATGACGTATAACGTATAACTTATAACGTATAACGTATAACGCATAACGTACAACGTATAACGTATCACGTATAACGTATTACGAATAACGTATAACGTATGACGTATAACGTATAACGTATAACGTATAACGTATAACGTATAACGTATAACGCATAACGTATAACGTATGACGTATAACGTATAACGTATAACATGTAATGTATAACGTATAACGTATAACGTATAACGTATAACGTATAACGTATAACGTATAACGTACAACGTATAACGTATAACGTATAACGTATAACGTATAACGTATAACGTAAAACGTATAACGTATAACGTATAGCGTATAACGTACAACGTATAACGTATAACGTATATCCTATAACGCATAACGTATAACGTATAACGTAAACGTATAACGTACAACGTTTAACGTATACTGTATAACGAATAACGTATAACGTATATCGCATGACGTATAACATATAACGTATAACGTATAACGTATAACGTACAACGTATAACGTATAACGTATATCCTATAACGCATAACGTATAACGTATAACGTATAACGTATAACGTATAACGTATAACGTATAACGTATAACGTATACCGTATAACGTATAACGTATAACGTATAACGTATAACGTATAACGTATAACGTACAACGTTTAACGTACAACGTATAACGTATAACGTATAACGTATAACGTATAACGTATAACGTATAACATATAACGTATAACGTATAACGTATAACGTATAACGCCTAACGTATAACGTATAACGTATAACGTATAACGTATAACGTATAACGTACAACGTTTAACGTATAACGTATAACGTATAACGTAGAACGTATAACGTATAACGTATAACGTATAACGTATAACGTATAACGTATAACGTATAACGTATAACGTATAACGTACAACGTTTAACGTATAACGTATAACGTAGAACGTATAACGTACAACGTATAACGTATAACGTATAACGTATGACGTATAACGTACAACGTATAACGTATAACGTATATCCTATAACGCATAACGTATAACGTATAACGTATAACGTATAACGTATAACGTATAACGTATAGCGTCTAACGTATAACGTATAACGTACAACGTATAACGTATAACGTATAACGTATAACGTATAACGTATAACGTATAACGTATAACGTATAACGTATAACGTATAACGTATATCGTACAACGTTCAACGTATAACGTATAATGTATAACGTATAACGTGTAACGTATAACGTGTAACGTACAACGTATAACGTGTAACGTATAACGTATAACGTATAACGTATAACGTATAACGTATAACGTATAACGTATAACGTATAACGTATAACGTATAACGTATAACGTATAACGTATAACGTATAACGTATAACGTATAACGTATAACGTATAACGTATAACGTATAACGTATAACGTATAACGTATAACGTATAACGTATAACGTATAACGTATAACGTATAACGTATAACGTATAACGTATAACGTATAACGTATATCGTACAACGTTCAACGTATAATGTATAACGTATAACGTATAACGTATAACGTATGCAGTATAATGTATAACGTATAACGTGTAACGTATAACGTGTAACGTACAACGTATAACGTATAACGTATAACGTATAACGTATAACGTATAACGTATAACGTATAACGTATAACGTATAACGTATAACGTATACAGTATAACGTATAACGTATAACGTATAACGTATAACGTATAACGTATAACGTATAACGCATAACGTATAACGTATAACGTATAACGTATAACGTATAACGTATAACGTATAACGTACAACGTTTAACGTATAACGTATAACGTACAACGTATAACGTATAACGTATAACGTATGACGTATAACGTACAACGTATAACGTAAAACGTATATCCTATAACACATAACGTATAACGTATAACGTATAATACAACGTATAACGTATAACGTATAACGTATAACGTATAACGTATAACGTCCAACGTATAACGTATAACGTATAACGTAAACGTATAACGTACAACGTTTAACGTATACCGTATAACGAATAACGTATAACGTATATCGCATGACGTATAACATATAACGTATAACGTATAACGTATAACGTACAACGTACAACGTATAACGTATATCCTATAACGCATAACGTATAACGTATAACGTATAACGTATAACGTATAACGTATAACGTATAACGTATAACGTATAACGTATACCGTATAACGTATAACGTATAACGTATAACGTATAACGTATAACGTATAACGTATAACGTATAACGTATAACGTATACAGTATAATGTATAACGTATAACGTGTAACGTATAACGTATAACGTATAACGTATGACGTATAACGTATAACGTATAACGTATAAAGTATAACGTATAACGTATAACGTATAACGTATAACGTATAGCGTATAACGTATAACGTATAACGTACAACGCCCAACGTATAACGTATAACGTATAACGTATAACGTATAACGTACAACGTTTAACGTATACCGTATAACGAATAACGTATAACGTATATCGCATGACGTATAACATATAACGTATAACGTATAACGTATAACGTATAACGTATAACGTATAACGTATATCGTACAACGTTCAACGTATAACGTATAATGTATAACGTATAACGTATAACGTATAACGTATAACGTATAACGTATAACGTATAACGTATAACGTATAACGTATAACGTATAACGTATAACGTATAACGTATAACGTATAACGTATAACGTATAACGTATAACGTATAACGTATAACGTATAACGTATAACGTATAACGTATAACGTATAACGTATAACGTATAACGTATAACGTATAACGTATAACGTATAACGTATATCGTACAACGTTCAACGTATAACGTATAATGTATAACGTATAACGTATAACGTATAACGTATAAGGTATAACGTATAACGTATAACGTATAACGTATAACGTATAACGTATAACGTATAACGTATAACGTATAACGTACAACGTTTAACGTATAACGTATAACGTAGAACGTATAACGTATAACGTATAACGTATAACGTATGACGTATAACGTATAACGTACAACGTATAACGTATAACGTATAACGTATAACGTATATCGTACAACGTTCAACGTATAACGTATAATGTATAACGTATAACGTATAACGTATAACGTATAACGTATACAGTATAACGTATAACGTATAACGTATAACGTATAACGTATAACGTATAACGTATAACGTATAACGTATAACGTATAACGTATAACGTATAACGTATAACGTATAACGTATAACGTATATCGTACAACGTTCAACGTATAACGTATAATGTATAACGTATAACGTATAACGTATAACGTATAACGTATAACGTATAACGTATAACGTATAACGTATAACGTATAACGTATAACGTATAACGTATAACGTATAACGTATAACGTATAACGTATAACGTATAACGTATAACGTATAACGTATAACGTATAACGTATAACGTATAACGTATAACGTATAACGTATAACGTATAACGTACAACGTTTAACGTATAACGTATAACGTAGAACGTATAACGTATAACGTATAACGTATGACGTATAACGTACAACGTATAACGTAAAACGTATATCCTATAACACATAACGTATAACGTATAACGTATAATACAAAATATAACGTATAACGTATAACGTATAACGTATAACGTATAACGTCCAACGTATAACGTATAACGTATAACGTAAACGTATAACGTACAACGTTTAACGTATACCGTATAACGAATAACGTATAACGTATATCGCGTGACGTATAACATATAACGTATAACGTATAACGTATAACGTACAACGTATAACGTATAACATGTAATGTATAACGTATAACGTATAACGAATAACGTATAACGTATAACGTATAACGTACAACGTATAACGTATAACGTATATCGTACAACGTTCAACGTATAACGTATAATGTATAACGTATAACGTATAACGTATAACGTATAACGTATACAGTATAACGTATAACGTATAACGTATAACGTATAACGTATAACGTATAACGTATAACGTATAACGTATAACGTATAACGTATAACGTATAACGCATAACGTATAACGTATAACGTATAACGTATAACGTATAACGTATAACGTATAACGTACAACGTTTAACGTATAACGTATAACGTAGAACGTATAACGTATAACGTATAACGTATAACGTATAACGTATAACGTATAACGTATAACGTATAACGTATAACGTATAACGTATAACGTATAACGTATAACGTATAACGTATAACGTATAACGTATAACGTATAACGTATAACGTATAACGTATAACGTATAACGTATAACGTATAACGTATAACGTATAACGTATAACGTATAACGCATAACGTATAACGTATAACGCATAACGTATAACGTATAACGTATAACGTATAACGTATAACGTATAACGTATAACGTATAACGTATAGCGTATAACGCATAACGTATAACGTATAACGCATAACGTATAACGTATAACGTATAACGTATAACGTATAACGTATAACGTATAACGTATACAGTATAACGTATAACGTATAACGTATAACGTATAACGTATAACGTATAACGTATAACGTATAACGTATAACGTATAACGTATAACGTATAACGTATAATGTATAACGTATAACGAATAACGTATAACGTATAACGTATAACGTATAACGGATAACGTATAACGTAAAACGTATAACGTATAACGTATAACGCATAACGTATAACGCATAACGTATAACGTATGACGTATAACGTATAACGTATAACGTATAACGTATAACGTATAACGTATAACGTATAACGTATAACGTATACAGTATAACGTATAACGTATAACGTATAACGTATAACGTATAACGTATAACGTATAACGTATAACGTATATCGTACAACGTTCAACGTATAACGTACAACGTATAACGTATAACGTATAACGTATAACGTATAACGTATAACGTATGACGTATAACGTATAACGTATAACGTATAACGTATACAGTATAACGTATAACGTATAACGTATAACGTATAACGTATAACGTATAACGTATAACGCATAACGTATAACGTATAACGTATAACGTATAACGTATAACGTATAACGTATAACGTACAACGTTTAACGTATAACGTATAACGTAGAACGTATAACGTATAACGTATAACGTATGACGTATAACGTACAACGTATAACGTAAAACGTATATCCTATAACACATAACGTATAACGTATAACGTATAATACAACGTATAACGTATAACGTATAACGTATAACGTATAACGCATAACGTCCAACGTATAACGTATAACGTATAACGTAAACGTATAACGTACAACGTTTAACGTATACCGTATAACGAATAACGTATAACGTATATCGCATGACGTATAACATATAACGTATAACGTATAACGTATAACGTACAACGTATAACGTATAACGTATATCCTATAACGCATAACGTATAACGTATAACGTATAACGTATAACGTATAACGTATAACGTATAACGTATAACGTATAACGTATACCGTATAACGTATAACGTATAACGTATAACGTATAACGTATAACGTATAACGTATAACGTATAACGTATAACGTATACAGTATAATGTATAACGTATAACGTGTAACGTATAACGTATAACGTATAACGTATGACGTATAACGTATAACGTATAACGTATAAAGTATAACGTATAACGTATAACGTATAACGTATAACGTATAGCGTATAACGTATAACGTATAACGTACAACGCCCAACGTATAACGTATAACGTATAACGTATAACGTATAACGTACAACGTTTAACGTATACCGTATAACGAATAACGTATAACGTATATCGCATGACGTATAACATATAACGTATAACGTATAACGTATAACGTATAACGTATAACGTATAACGTATATCGTACAACGTTCAACGTATAACGTATAATGTATAACGTATAACGTATAACGTATAACGTATAACGTATAACGTATAACGTATAACGTATAACGTATAACGTATAACGTATAACGTATAACGTATAACGTATAACGTATAACGTATAACGTATAACGTATAACGTATAACGTATAACGTATAACGTATAACGTATAACGTATAACGTATAACGTATAACGTATAACGTATAACGTATAACGTATATCGTACAACGTTCAACGTATAACGTATAATGTATAACGTATAACGTATAACGTATAACGTATAAGGTATAACGTATAACGTATAACGTATAACGTATAACGTATAACGTATAACGTATAACGTATAACGTATAACGTACAACGTTTAACGTATAACGTATAACGTAGAACGTATAACGTATAACGTATAACGTATAACGTATGACGTATAACGTATAACGTACAACGTATAACGTATAACGTATAACGTATAACGTATATCGTACAACGTTCAACGTATAACGTATAATGTATAACGTATAACGTATAACGTATAACGTATAACGTATAACGTATACAGTATAACGTATAACGTATAACGTATAACGTATAACGTATAACGTATAACGTATAACGTATAACGTATAACGTATAACGTATAACGTATAACGTATAACGTATAACGTATATCGTACAACGTTCAACGTATAACGTATAATGTATAACGTATAACGTATAACGTATAACGTATAACGTATAACGTATAACGTATAACGTATAACGTATAACGTATAACGTATAACGTATAACGTATAACGTATAACGTATAACGTATAACGTATAACGTATAACGTATAACGTATAACGTATAACGTATAACGTATAACGTATAACGTATAACGTATAACGTATAACGTATAACGTATAACGTATAACGTATAACGTATAACGTACAACGTTTAACGTATAACGTATAACGTAGAACGTATAACGTATAACGTATAACGTATGACGTATAACGTACAACGTATAACGTAAAACGTATATCCTATAACACATAACGTATAACGTATAACGTATAATACAACGTATAACGTATAACGTATAACGTATAACGTATAACGTATAACGTCCAACGTATAACGTATAACGTATAACGTAAACGTATAACGTACAACGTTTAACGTATACCGTATAACGAATAACGTATAACGTATATCGCATGACGTATAACATATAACGTATAACGTATAACGTATAACGTACAACGTATAACGTATAACATGTAATGTATAACGTATAACGTATAACGAATAACGTATAACGTATAACGTATAACGTACAACGTATAACGTATAACGTATATCGTACAACGTTCAACGTATAACGTATAATGTATAACGTATAACGTATAACGTATAACGTATAACGTATACAGTATAACGTATAACGTATAACGTATAACGTATAACGTATAACGTATAACGTATAACGTATAACGTATAACGTATAACGTATAACGTATAACGCATAACGTATAACGTATAACGTATAACGTATAACGTATAACGTATAACGTATAACGTACAACGTTTAACGTATAACGTATAACGTAGAACGTAGAACGTATAACGTATAACGTATAACGTATAACGTATAACGTATAACGTATAACGTATAACGTATAACGTATAACGTATAACGTATAACGTATAACGTATAACGTATAACGTATAACGTATAACGTATAACGTATAACGTATAACGTATAACGTATAACGTATAACGTATAACGTATAACGTATAACGTATAACGTATAACGTATAACGCATAACGTATAACGTATAACGCATAACGTATAACGTATAACGTATAACGTATAACGTATAACGTATAACGTATAGCGTATAACCTATGACGTATAACGTATAACTTATAACGTATAACGTATAACGTATAACGTACAACGTATTACGTACAACGTATAGCGTATAACGTATATCGTATAACGTATAACGTATAACGTATAACGTATAACGTATAACGTATAGCGTATAACCTATGACGTATAACGTATAACTTATAACGTATAACGTATAACGTATAACGTACAACGTATAACGTATCACGTATAACGTATTACGAATAACGTATAACGTATGACGTATAACGTATAACGTATAACGTATAACGTATAACGTATAACGTATAACATGTAATGTATAACGTATAACGTATAACGAATAACGTATAACGTATAACGTATAACGTACAACGTATAACGTATAACGTATAACGTATAACGTATAACGAATAACGTATAACGTATAACGTATAACGTACAACGTATCACGTATAACGTATAACGTATAACGTATAACGTATAACGTATAACGTATAACGTATAACGTATAACGTATAACGTATAACGTATAGCGTATAACGCATAACGTATAACGTATAACGCATAACGTATAACGTATAACGTATAACGTATAACGTATAACGTATAACGTATAACGTATACAGTATAACGTATAACGTATAACGTATAACGTATAACGTATAACGTATAACGTATAACGCATAACGTATAACGTATAACGTATAACGTATAACGTATAACGTATAACGTATAACGTACAACGTTTAACGTATAACGTATAACGTAGAACGTATAACGTATAACGTATAACGTATGACGTATAACGTACAACGTATAACGTAAAACGTATATCCTATAACACATAACGTATAACGTATAACGTATAATACAACGTATAACGTATAACGTATAACGTATAACGTATAACGTATAACGTCCAACGTATAACGTATAACGTATAACGTAAACGTATAACGTACAACGTTTAACGTATACCGTATAACGAATAACGTATAACGTATATCGCATGACGTATAACATATAACGTATAACGTATAACGTATAACGTACAACGTATAACGTATAACGTATATCCTATAACGCATAACGTATAACGTATAACGTATAACGTATAACGTATAACGTATAACGTATAACGTATAACGTATAACGTATACCGTATAACGTATAACGTATAACGTATAACGTATAACGTATAACGTATAACGTATAACGTATAACGTATAACGTATACAGTATAATGTATAACGTATAACGTGTAACGTATAACGTATAACGTATAACGTATGACGTATAACGTATAACGTATAACGTATAAAGTATAACGTATAACGTATAACGTATAACGTATAACGTATAGCGTATAACGTATAACGTATAACGTACAACGCCCAACGTATAACGTATAACGTATAACGTATAACGTATAACGTACAACGTTTAACGTATACCGTATAACGAATAACGTATAACGTATATCGCATGACGTATAACATATAACGTATAACGTATAACGTATAACGTATAACGTATAACGTATAACGTATATCGTACAACGTTCAACGTATAACGTATAATGTATAACGTATAACGTATAACGTATAACGTATAACGTATAACGTATAACGTATAACGTATAACGTATAACGTATAACGTATAACGTATAACGTATAACGTATAACGTATAACGTATAACGTATAACGTATAACGTATAACGTATAACGTATAACGTATAACGTATAACGTATAACGTATAACGTATAACGTATAACGTATAACGTATATCGTACAACGTTCAACGTATAACGTATAATGTATAACGTATAACGTATAACGTATAACGTATAAGGTATAACGTATAACGTATAACGTATAACGTATAACGTATAACGTATAACGTATAACGTATAACCGTATAACGTACTAACGTTTAACGTATAACGTATAACGTAGAACGTATAACGTATAACGTATAACGTATAACGTATGACGTATAACGTATAACGTACAACGTATAACGTATAACGTATAACGTATAACGTATATCGTACAACGTTCAACGTATAACGTATAATGTATAACGTATAACGTATAACGTATAACGTATAACGTATACAGTATAACGTATAACGTATAACGTATAACGTATAACGTATAACGTTAACGTATAACGTATAACGTATAACGTATAACGTATAACGTATAACGTATAACGTATAACGTATACGTATATCGTACAACGTTCAACGTATAACGTATAATGTATAACGTATAACGTATAACGTATAACGTATAACGTATAACGTATAACGTATAACGTATAACGTATAACGTATAACGTATAACGTATAACGTATAACGTATAACGTATAACGTATAACGTATAACGTATAACGTATAACGTATAACGTATAACGTATAACGTATAACGTATAACGTATAACGTATAACGTATAACGTATAACGTACTAACGTTTAACGTATAACGTATAACGTAGAACGTATAACGTATAACGTATAACGTATGACGTATAACGTACAACGTATAACGTAAAACGTATATCCTATAACACATAACGTATAACGTATAACGTATAATACAACGTATAACGTATAACGTATAACGTATAACGTATAACGTATAAACGTCCAACGTATAACGTATAACGTATAACGTAAACGTATAACGTACAACGTTTAACGTATACCGTATAACGAATAACGTATAAACGTATATCGCATGACGTATAACATATTACGTATAACGTATAACGTATAACGTACAACGTATAACGTATACTGTAATGTATAACGTATAACGTATAACGAATACGTAACGTATAACGTATAAACGTACAACGTATAACGTATAACGTATATCGTACAACGTTCACGTATAACGTATAATGTATAACGTATAACGTATAACGTATAACGTATAACGTATACAGTATAACGTATAACGTATAACGTATAACGTATAACGTATAACGTATAACGTATAACGTATAACGTATAACGTATAACGTATAACGTACGTAACGTATAACGTATAACGAACGTATAACGTATAACGTATAACGTAAACGTTACGTAACGTATAACGTATAACGTATAACGTATAACGTATAACGTATAACGTATAACGTATAACGTATAACGTATAACGTATAACGTATAACGTATAACGTATAACGTATAACGTATAACGTATAACGTATAACGTATAACGTATAACGTATAACGTATAACGTATAACGTATAACGTATAACGTATAACGTATAACGATAACGTATAACGTATAACGTATAACGTATAACGTATAAACGTATAACGTATAACGTATAACGTATAACGTATAACGTATAACGTATAACGATAACGTATAGCGTATAACGATACGTATAACGTATAACGTATAACGTATAACGTATAACGTATAACGTATAACGTAATAACGTATAACCGTATAGACGTATAACGTATAACGTATACGTATAACGTATAACGTATAACGTATAACGTATAACGTATAGCGTATAACCTATGACGTATAACGTATAACTTATAACGTATAACGTATAACGTATAACGTACTAACGTATAACGTATCACGTATAACGTATACGAATACTATAACGTATAGACGTATAACGTATAACGTATAACGTATAACGTATAACGTATAACGTATAACCTGTAATATACGTATAACGTATAACGAATAACGTATAACGTATAACGTAGTAACGTACAACGTATAACGTATAACGTATAACGTATAACGTATAACGAATAACGCTAACTAACGTATAACGTATAACGTATAACGTATAAACGTATAACGTATAACGTATAACGTATAACGTATAACGTATAACGTATAGTAACGTATAACGTATAACGTATAACGTATATCGTATAACGTATAACGTATAACGTACTAACGTATAACGTATAACGTATAACGTATAACGTATAACGTATAACGTATAACGTATAACGTATAACGATATACGTATACGTATACGTATAACGTATAACGTATAACGATAATAACGTATAACGTATAACGTATAACGTAAGTATAACGTATAACGTAGCTATACGTATAACGTATAACGTTAACGTATAACGTATAACGTATAACGTATAACGTATAACGTATAACGTAATAACGTATAACGTATACGAATACGTACGTATAACGTTTAACGTATAACGTATAACGTATAACGTATAACGTAACAACGTATCAACGATAACGTATCACGTATACGTATAACGTATAACGTATAACGTATACGTATACGTATAACGTATAACGTATAACGTATAACGTATAACGTATAACGTATAACGTATAACGTATAACGTTAACGTATAACGTATAACGTATAACGTATAACGTATAACGTAGTAACGTATAACGTATAACGTAATAACGTATAACGTATAACGTATCAAACGTATAACGTATAACGTTACGTAAACGTATAACCGATAACGTATACGTACTACGTACAACGTATAACGTAAAACGTATAACCGACCATAACGTATAGTTTAACGTATAACACGTATAACGTATAACGTTAACGTATACGTAATACCGTATAACGTCAACGTATAACGTAAACGTATAACGTATAACGTATAACGAAACGTATAACGTATAACGTATAACGTATACGTATAACGTATAACGTATAACGTATAACGTATAACGTAAACGATAACGTATAACGATATAACGTATAACGTATAACGGTATAACGTATAACGTATAACGATACGTATAACGTATAACGTATAACGTATACGTATAACGTAACGTATACGTATAACGTATAACGTATAACGTATAACGTATAACGTATAACGTATAACGTATAACGTATAACGTATAACGTATAACGTATAACGTATAACGTACTAACGTATAACGTATACGTAACGTTAACGTATACCGTATAACGTATAACGTATAACGTATATCGTAGACGTATAACGATAACGTATAACGTAAACGTATAACGTATAACGTATAACGTATAACGTATAACGTATAACGTATAACGTATAACGTATAACGTTAACGTATAACGTATAACGTATAACGTATAACGTATAACGTATAACGTATAACGTATAACGTATAACGTACAACGTATAACGTATAACGTATATACGTAAACGATAACGTATAACGTATAACGTATAACGTATAACGTATAACGTATAACGTATAACGTATACAGTATAACGTATAACGTATAACGTAACGTATGAACGTATAAACGTATAACGTATAACGTATAACGTATAACGTATAACGTATAACGTATAACGCATAACGTATAACGTATAACGTATAACGTATACGTATACGTATAACGTAAAACGTATAACGTACAAACGTTTAACGTATAACGTATAACGTAGAACGTATAACGTATAACGTATAACGTATGGTATAACGTACAACGTATAACGTAAACGTATATCCTATAACCACATAACGTAATAACGTAATACACGTATAACGTATAACGTTACGTATAACGTATAACGTATAACGTCCAACGTATACTATAACGTATAACGTAAACGTATAACGTACAACGTATAACGTATACGTATCACGATAACGTATAACGTATATCGATGACGTATAACATATAACGTATAACGTATAACGTATAACGTACAACGTATGACGTATAACGTATAAACGTATAACGTATAACGTATAACGTATAACGTATAACGTATAACGTATAACGTATAACGTAAGTATAACGTATAACGTATAACGTATAACGTAAGAACGTATAACGTATAACGTATAACGTATAAACGTATAACGTATAACGTATAACGTATAACGTATACGTATAACCGTATACGTAAAACGTAGTTAACGTAAAGTAAACGTATAACGTATACGTAAAACGTATAACCGTATAACGTACGTATAACGTATAACGTATAACGTATAACGTATACGTATAGCGTATAACGTATAACGTATAACGTATAACGTCCAACGTATAACGTATAACGTATACGTAAACGTATAACGTACAACGTTTAACGTATACCCGTATAACGAATAACGTATAACGTATATCGCATGACGTATACATATAACGTATAACGTATAACGTATACGTACATACGTATCACACGTATAACGTATAGGTCTATAACGCATAACGTATAACGTATAACGTATAACGTATTAACGTATAGAACGTATAACGTATAACGTATAACGTATAACGTATAACGTATAACGTATAACGTATAACGTATAACGTATAAACGTATAACGTATAAACGTATAAACGTATAACGTATAACGTATAACGTATAAACGTATAACGTATAACGTATAACGTATAACGTACAACGTATAACGTATAACGTATATCTATAACGCATAACGTATAACGTATAACGTATAACGTATAGCGTATAACGTATATACGTATAACGATAAATACGTATAACGTATAACGTATAACGTATAACGTATTAACGTATAACGTATAACGTATAACGTATAACGTATAACGTATAACGTATAACGTATAACGTATAACGTATAACGTATAACGTATAACGTATAACGTATTACGTATAACGTATAACGTATAACGTATAACGTATAACGTATAACGTATAACGTATAACGTATAACGTATAACGTATAACGTATAACGTATAACGTATAACGTATAACGTATAACGTATGACGTATAACGTATAACGTATAACGTATAACGTTCATAACGTATAACGTATAAACGTATAACGTATAACGTATAACGTATAACGTATAACGTATAACGTATAACGTATAACGTATACTATGACGTATAACGTATATACGTAAAACGTATAACGTATAACGTGTTATAACGTATAACGTATAACGTATAACGTATAACGTAGCAAATCTATGATGTATAACGTATAACGTATAAACGTATAACTAATAACGTATAACGTATAACGTATAACGTATAAACGTATAACGTATAACGTATAACGTATAACGTATACGTATAACGTATAACGTATAAAGTATAACGTATAACGTATCACGTATAACGTATAACGTATAACGAATAACGTATAACGTATAACGTATAACGTATAACGTATAACGTATAACGTATAACGTATAAAGTATAACGTATAACGTATAACGTATAACGTAAAACGTATAAGTATAACGTATAACGTATAACGTATAACGTATAACGTATAACGTATAACGTATAACGTATAACGTATAACGTATACTACTTATAACGTATAACGTATAACGTATAACGTATAACGTATAACGTATAACGTATAACGTATAACGTATAACGCATAACGTATAAACGCATAACCTATGATTAACGTATAACGTATAACGTATAACGTATAACGAATACGTATAACGTATAACGTATAACGTATAACGTATAACGTATTACGTATAACGGTATAACGTATAACGTAAACGTATAACGTATAACGTATAACGTATAACGTATAACGTATAACGTAGTAACCTATGACGTATAACGTATAACGTATAACGCATAACGTATAACGCATAACGTATAACGTATAACGTATAACGTATAACGTATAACGTATAACGTATAACGTATAACGTATAACGTATAACGTATCACGTATAACGAATAACGTATAACGTATAACCTATGACGTATAACGTATAACGTATAACGTATAACGTATAACGTATAACGTATAACGCATAACGTAAACGTATATCCTATGACGTATAACGTATAACGTATAACGTATACTAATACTATACGTATAACGTATAACGTATAACGTATAACGTATAACGTATAACTGTATGTAACGTATAACGTATTAACGTATAACGTATAACGTATAACGTATAACGTATAACGTATAACGTATAACGTATAACGTATAACGTATAACGTATAACGTATAACGTATAACGTATAACGTATAACGTATAACGTATAACGTATAACGTATAACGTATAACGTATATAACGTATAACGTATAACGTATAACGTATAACGTATAACGTATAACGTATAACGAATAACGTATAACGTATAACGTATAACGTATACGTATAACGTATAACGTATAACGTATAACGTATAACGTATAACGTATAACGTATAACGTACTAACGTATAACGTATAACGCATAACGTATAACGCATATCGTATAACGTATGACGTATAACGTATAACGTATAAAGTATAACGTATAACGTATAACGTATAACGTATAACGTATAACGTATAACGTATAACGTATAACGTATAACGTATAACGTATAACGTATAACGTATAACGTATAACGTATAACGTATAACGTATAACGTATACGTATAACGTATAACGTATAACTTATACGTATAACGTATAACGTATAACGTATAACGTATAACGTATAACGTAAACCTATGACGTATACTAACGTATAACGTTATAACGTATAACGTATAACCGTATACGTATAACGTATAACGTATAACGTATAACGTATCACTATCATAACGTATAACGTAAATATCGTAGGACGTATAACGTATAACGTATGACGTATAACGTATAACGTATAACGTATAACGTATAACGTATAACGTATAACGTATAACGTATAACGTATAACGTATAACGTATAACGTATACCTATGACGTATAACGTATAACTTATAACGTATAACGTATAACGTATAACCTATGACGTACAACGTATAACGTATAACGTATAAACGTATAACGTATAACGTATAACGTATAACGTATAACGTATAACGTATAACGTATAACGTATAACGTATAACGTATAACGTATAACGTATAACGTATAACGTATAACGTATAACGTATAACGTATAACCTATGACGTATAACGTGTAACGTATAACTTAACGTATAACGTATAACGAATAAACGTATAACGTATAACGTATAACGTATAACGTATAACGATATAACGTTAAACGTAGTAACGTAACGTATAACGTATAACGTATACGTATAACGCTATGAAGTATAACGTATAACGTATAACGTATAACTAATAACGTATAACGTATAACGTATAACGTATAACGTATAACGTATAACGTATAACGTATAACGTATAACGTATAACGTATAACGTATAACGTATACGTATAACGTATAAACGTATAACGTATAACGTATAACGTATAACGTATAACGTATAACGTATAACGTATAACGTATAACCGTATGACGTATAACGTATAACGTATAACGTCATAACGTATAACGTATAACCGTATAACGTATAACGTATAACGTATAACGTATAAACGTATAACGTATAACGTATAACGTATAACCGTATGACGTATAACGTATAACGTATAACGTACTAACGTATAACGTTATAACGTATAACGTATAACGTATATAACGTATAACGTATAACGCACTATTAACGTATAACGTAATAACGTTATATACGTATAACGTATAACGTAAACGTATAACTATAACGTATAACGTATAACGTATAACGTATAACGTTATAACGTATAACGTATAAACGTTAACGTATAACGTATAACGTATAACGTATAAACGTATAACGATAACGTATAACGTATAACGTATAACGTATAACGTATAACGTATAACGTATAACGTATAACGTATACGTATAACGTATAACGTATAACGTATAACGTATAACGTATAACTAAACGTATAACGTATAACGTACTAACGTATAACGTATAACGTATAACGTATAACGTATAACGTATAACGTATAACGTATAACGTATAACGTATAACGTATAACGTATAACGTATAACGTATAACGTATAACGTATAACGTCATAACGTATAACGCATAACTATACGTATAACGTATAAGCTATAACGTATAACGTATAACGTAATAACGTATAACGTATAACGTATTAACGTATAACGTATCGTAACGTATAACGTATAACGTATAACGTATAACGTATAACGTATAACGTATAACGTATAACGTATAACGTTATAACGTATAACGTATAACGCTATGACGTATAACGTATAACGTATAACGCATAACGGTATAACGTATAACGTATAACGTATAACGTATAACGTATAACGTATAACGTATAACGTATAACGTATAACGTATAACGTATAACGTATCACGTATAACGATAACATAACGTATAACGTATGACGTATAACGTATAACGTATTATACGTATAACGTAAAGTATAACGTATAACGCATAACGTATAACGTATATCCTATGACGTATAACGTATAACGTATAACGTATAACGTAATAACGTATAAGTATAACGTATAACGTATAAACGTATAACGTATAACGTATAACGTATAACGTATAAACGTAAGTAGTAAGTATAACGTATAACGAATAACGTTAACGTATAACGTATAACGTATAACGTATAACGTATAACGTATAACGTATAACGTATAACGTATAACGTATAACGTATAACGATAACGTATAACGTATACGTATAACGTATAACGTATAACGTATAACGTATAACGTATAACGTAAACGTATAACGTATAACGTATAACGTATAACGTATAACGTATAACGTATAACGTATAACGTATAACGTATACTATAACGTATAACGTATAACGTATAAGTATAACGTATAACGTATAAACGTAAGAACGTATAACGTATAACGTATAACGCATAACGTATAACGCATAACGTATAACGTTAACGTATAACGTATAACGTATAAAGTATAACGATAACTTAACGTATAACGTATAACGTATAACGTATAACGTATAACGTATAACTTTAACGTATAACGTATAACGTATAACGTATAACGTATAACGTATATACGTTAACGTAAACGTTAACGTATAACGTATAACAGTATACGTATAACGTATAACGTATAACGAATAACGTATAACGTATAACATAACGTACAACGTATAACGTATAACGTATAACGTATAACGTATAACGTAGTAACGTATAACTTAACGTATAACGTATAACGTATAACGTATAACGTATAACGTATAACATGTAAGTATAACGTATAACGTATAACGTATAACGTATAACGTATAACGATAACGTACTACGTATAACGTATAACGTATAACTATAACGTATAACGTATAACGTATAACGTATAACGTATAACGTATAACGTATAACGTATAACGGTATAGCGTACAACGTATAACGTAGTAACGTATAACGACGTCGAATAGACGTATAACGTATAACGTATAACGTATAACGTATAACGTATAACGTATAACGTATAACGTATAACGTATAACGTATAACGTATAACGTATAACGTATAACGTATAACGTATAACGTATAACGTATACGTAATAACGTATAACGTATAACGTATAACCGTATACGTATAACGTATAACGTATAACGTATAACGTATTACGTATAACAGTATAACGCATAACGTTATAACGCATAACCTATGATGTATAACGTATACGTATAACGTATAACTAATAACGTATACGTATAACGTATAACGTATAACGTATAACGTATAACGTATAACGTATAACGTATAACGTATAACGTATAACGTATAACGTATACGTATAACGTAACGTATAACGTATAACGTATAACGTATAACGTATAACGTATAACGTATAACGTATAACGTATAACGTATAACGTATAACGTATAACTATAACGTATAACGTATAACTTAACCGATGACGTATAACGTATAACGTATAACGTATAACGTATAACGTATAACGTATAACGCTAACGTAAACCTAACCTATGAAGTATAACGTATAAACGATAACGTATAACTATAACGTATAACGTATAACGGTATAACGTATAGACGTATAACGTATAACGTATAACGTATAACGTATAACGTATAACGTATAACGTATAACGTAAAACGTATAACGATAACGTATAACGTATAACGTATAACGTATAACGTATAACGTATAACGTATAACGTATAAACGTATAACGTATAACGTATAACGTATAACGTATAACGTATAACGTACCTAGACGTATAACGTATAACGTATAACGCTATAACGTAAACGCTATAACGTATAACGTATAACGTATAACGTATAACGTATAACGTATAACGTATAACGTATAACGTATAACGTATAACGTATAACGTATAACGTATAACGTATAACGTATAACGTATAACCTAATACGTATAACGTATAACCGATAACGTATAACGTATAACGTATAACGATAACGTATAACGTATAACGTATAACGTATAACGTATAACGTATAACGTATAACGTATAACGTATAACGGTATAACGTATAACGTGTACGTATACGTATAACGTATAACGTATAACGTATAACGTATAACGTATAACGTATAACGTATAACGTATAACGTATAACATGACGTATAACGTATAACGTATAACGTATAACGTATAACGTATAACGTATAACGCTATAACGTAAACGTATACCGTATAACGTATAACGTATAACGTATAACGTATAACTATAACGTATAACGTATAACGTATAACGTATAACGTATAACGTATAACGTATAACGTATAACGTATAACGTATAACGTATAACGTATAACGCATAACGTATAACGCATAACCTATGATGTATAACGTATAACGTATAACGTATAACTAATAACGTATAACGTATAACGTATAACTATAACGTATAACGTATAAAACGTATAACGTATAACGTATAACGTATAACGTATAACGTATAACGTATAACGTATAACGTATAACGTATAACGTATAACGTATAACGTATAACGTATAACGTATAACGTATACGTATAACGTTATAACGTATAACGTATACGTATAACGTATAACGTATAACGTATAACGTATAACGTATAACGTATAACGTTAACGTATAACGTATAACGCATAACCTATGACGTATAACGTATAACGTATAACGTATAACACGTATAACGTATAACGTATAACGTATAACGTATAACGTATAACGTATAACAGTTATAACGTATAACGTATAACGTATAAACGTATAACGTATAACGTATAACTATAACGTATAACGTATAACGTATAACGTTACGTATAACGTATACCTATGACGTATAACGTATAACGTATAACGTTAACGTATAACGTATAACGTATAACGTATAACGTATAACGTATAACGTATAACGTATAACGTATAACGTATAACGTATAACGTATAACGTATAACGTATAACGTATAACGTATACCGTATAACGTATAACGTATAACGTATAACGTATAACGTATAACGTATACGTATAACGTTCAACGTATAACGTATAAGTATAACGTATAACGTATAACGTATAACGTATAACGTATAACGTATAACGTATAACGTATAACGTAATAACGTATAAAGTATAACGTATAACGTATAACGTATAAACGTATAACGTATAACGTATAACTTAACGTATAACGATAACGTATAACGTATAACGTATAACGTATAACGTATAACTATAACGTTAACGTATAACGTATAACGTATAACGTATAACGATATAACGTATAACGTATAACGTATAACGTATAACGTATAACGTATAACGTATAACGTATAACGTTAACGTATAACGTATAACGTATACGTTAACGTATAACGTATAACGTATAACGTATAACGTATAACGTATAACGTATAACGTATAACGTAGAACGTATAACGTATAACGTATAACGTATAACGTATAACGTATAACCGTATGACGTATAACGTATAACGTATAACGTATAACGTATAACGTATAACGTATAACGTATACGTATAACGTATAACGTATAACGTATAACGTATAACGTATACTAAACGTAAAACGTATAACGTATACGTAACGTATAACGTATACTATAACGTATAACGTATAACGTTACGTATAACGTATAACGTATAAACGTATAACGTATAACGATAACGTATAACGTATAACGTATAACGTATAACGTATACTATACGTATAACGTATAACGTCATAACGTATAACGTATAACGCTATAACGTATAACGCATAACGTATAACGTATAACGTATAACGTATAACGTATAACGTATGACGTATAACCGTATTACGTATAACGTATAACGTATAACGTATAACGTAGAACGTATAACGTATAACGTATAACGTATAACGTATAACGTATTACGAATAACGTAATAACGTATAACGTATAACGTATAACGATAAAACGTATAACGTATAACGTATAACGTATAACGTATAACGTATAACGTATAACGTAATAACGTATAACGTATAACGTAGTAACGTATAACGTATGTAAAGTATAACGTATAAACGTATAACGTATAACGTATAACGTATAACGTATAACGTACAACGTATAACGTATAACGTATAAGAACGTATAACGTATAACGTAAAGTAACGTATAAAACGTATAACGTATAACGTATAACGTATAACGTTACTAACGTATAACGTATAACGTATAACGTATAACGTATAACGTAGTAACGTATAACGTATAACGTATCAACTAATAACGTATAACGTATAACGTATAACGTAGTAACGTATAACGTAGTAACGTATAACGTATAACGTATAACGTATAACGTATAACGTATAGTAACGTATAACGTATAACGTATAACGTAAAACGTATAACGTATAACGTATAACGTATAACCTAGTGTACGTATAACGTGTAACGTATAACGAATAACGTATAACGTATAACGTAATAACGTATAACGTATAACGTATAAAGTATAACGTATACGTATACGTATAACGTATAACGTATAACGTATAACGTATAACGTATAACGTATAACGATAACTTAACGTCATAACGTATAACGTATAACGTATAACGTATAACGTAGTAACGTATAACGTATAACGTATAACGTATAACGTATAACGGATAACGTATAACGTATAACGTTAGTAACGTATAACGTATACGCTCCATAACGTATAACGCTATAACCGTATAACGTATAACGTATAACGTATAACGTATAACGTAATAACGTATAACGTATAACGTTATAACGTATAACGTATAACGTATAACGTATAACGTATACGTATAACGTATAACGTATAACGTATAACGTATAACGTATAACGTATAACGTATAACGTATAACGTATAACGTATAACGTATAACGTATAACGTATAACGTACTAACCGTATAACGTATAACGTATAACGTATAATCGTATAACCTATGACGTATAACGTATAACGTATAACGTATAACGTATAACGTATAACGTAATAACGCTATAACGTATAACGTATAACGCTATTACGTATAACGTATAACGTATAACGTATAACGTATAACGTATAACGTATAACGTATAACGTAACTAACGTATAACGTATAACGTATAACGTATAACGTATAACGTACTATAACGTAATAACGTATAACGTATAACGTACGTATAACGTATAACGTATAACGTATAACGTATAACGTATAAACGTATAACGTATAACGTATAACGTATAACGTATAACGTATAAACGCTATAACGTATTAACGTATAACGTATAACGTCATAACGTATAACGCATAACGTATAACGTATAACGTATAACGTATAACGTATAACGTATAACGTATAACGTATAACGTATAACGTATAACGTATAACGTATAACGTATAACCGTATACGTAGAACGTATAACTTATAACGTATAACGTATAACGTATAACGTATAACGTATAACGTATCACGTATAACGTATTACGTATAACGTATAACGTATACGTATAACGTATAACGTATAACGTATAACGTATAACGTATAACGTTAATATCGTATAACGTATAACGAATAACGTATAACGTATAACGTATAACGTATAACGTATAACGTATAACGTATAACGTATAACGTATAACGTATAACGTATAACGTATAACGTATAACGTATAACGTATAACGTATAACGTATAACGTATAACGTATAACGTAACGATAACGTATAACGTATAACAGTATAACGTATAACGTAACGTATAACGTAATAACGTATACGTATAACGTATAACGTATACGTATAACGTATAACGTATAACGTATAACGTATAACGTATAACGTATTAACGTATAACGTTAACGTATAACGTATAACGTATAACGTATAACGTAAACGTATAACGTATAACCTATGACACGTATAACGTCATAACGTATAACGTATAA
>NW_027479903.1:0-55443 GCF_051014685.1 Ptiloglossa arizonensis
CGTATAACGTATAACGTATAACGTATAACGTATAACGTATAACGTATAACGTATAACGTATAACGTATAACGTATAACGTATAACGTATAACGTATAACGTATAACGTATACGGTAACGTATAACGTATAACGTATAACGTATAACGTATAACGTATAACGCATAACGTCTAACGTATAACGTATACGGTAACGTATAACGTATAACGTATAACGTATAACGTATAACGTATAACGTATAACGCATAACGTCTAACGTATGACGTATCACGTATAAGGTATGACCTATAACGTATAACGTATAAGGTATGACCTATAACGTATAACGTATAACGTATAACGTATAACGTATAACGTATAACGTATAACGTATAACGTATAGGGTATAACGTATAACGTATAACGTATAACGTATATCGTATAACGTATAACGTATAACGTATAACGTATAACGTATAACGTATAACGTATAACGTATAACGTATAACGTATAAGGTATAACGTATAACGTATAACGTATAACGTATAACGTATAACGTATAACGTATAACGTATGACGTATCACGTATAAGGTATGACCTATAACGTATAACGTATAACGTATAACGTATAACCTATAACGTATAACGTATAACGTATAACGTATAACGTATAACGTATAACGTATAACGTATAACGTATAACGTATAACGTATAACGTATAACGTATAACGTATAACGTATAACGTATAACGTATAACGTATAACGTATAACGTATAACGTATAACGTATAACGTATAACGTATAACGCATAACGTCTAACGTATGACGTATCACGTATAAGGTATGACCTATAACGTATAACGTATAACGTATAACGTATAACGTATAACGTATAACGTATAACGTATAACGTATAACGTATAACGTATAACGTATAACGTATAACGTATAACGTATACCGTATAACGTATAACGTATAACGTGTATCGTATAACCTATGACGTATAACATTTTACGTATAACGTATGACGTGTGACGCAGAACGTATAACGTATAACGTATAACGTATAACGTATAACGTATAACGTATAACGTATAACGTATAACGTATAACGTATATCGTATAACGTATAACGTATAACGTATAACGTATAACGTATAACGTATAACGTATAACGTATAACGTATAACGTATAACGTATAGCGTATAACGTATAACGTCTAACGTATAACGTATAACGTATAACGTATAACGTATAACGTATAACGTATAACGTATAACGTATAACGTATAACGTATAACGTATAACGTATAACGTATAACGTATAACGTATAACGTATAACGTATAACGTATAACGCATAACGTCTAACGTATGACGTATCACGTATAAGGTATGACCTATAACGTATAACGTATAACGTATAACGTATAACGTATAACGTATAGGGTATAACGTATAACGTATAACGTATAACGTATAACGTATAACGTATAACGTATAACGTATAACGTATAACGTATAACGTATAACGTATGACGTATCACGTATAAGGTATGACCTATAACGTATAACGTATAACGTATAACGTATAACCTATAACGTATAACGTATAACGTATACCGTATAACGTATAACGTATAACGTATAACGTATAACGTATAACGTATAACGTATAACGTATAACGTATAACGTATAACGTATAACGTATGACGTATCACGTATAAGGTATGACCTATAACGTATAACGTATAACGTATAACGTATAACCTATAACGTATAACGTATAACGTATACCGTATAACGTATAACGTATAACGTATAACGTATAACGTATAACGTATAACGTATAACGCCTAACGAATAACGTATAACGTATAACCTATGACGCATAACGTGTAACGTGTAACGTATAACGTATATCGTATAACGTATAACGTATAACGTATTACGTATAACGTATAACGTATAACGTATAACGTGTAACGTATAACGTATAACGTAAAACGTATAACGAATAACGTAAAACGTATAACGCATAACGTATATCGTATACCGTATAACGTATAACTTATAACGTATAACGTATAACGTATAACGTATAACGTAAAACGTATAACGAATAACGTAAAGCGTATAACGCATAACGTATATCGTATACCGTATAACGTATAACGTATAACGTATAACGTATAACGTATAACGTATAACGCCTAACGAATAACGTATAACGTATAACCTATGACGTATAACGTATAACGTGTAACGTATAACGTATATCGTATAACGTATAACGTATAACGTATTACGTATAACGTATAACGTATAACGTATAACGTATAACGTATCACGAATAACGTAAAACGCATAACGTATATCGTACACCGTATAACGTATAGCGTATAACGTATACCGTATCACGTATAATGTATTACGAATAACGTGTAACGTATAACGTGTAACGTATAACGTGTAACGTAAAACGTATAACGTATAACGTATAACGTATAACGTATAACGTATAACGTATAACGTATAACGTATAACGTATAACGTATAACGTATAACGTATAACGTATAACGTATATCGTATAACGTATAACGTATAACGCCTAACGAATAACGTATAACGTATAACGTATAACCTATGACGTATAACGTATAACGTATAACGTATAACGTATAACGTATATCGTATAACGTATAACGTATAACGTATTACGTATAACGTATAACGTATAACGTATAACGTATAACGTATAACGTATAACGTATAACGTATAACGTATAACGTATAACGTATAACGTATCACGAATAACGTAAAACGCATAACGTATATCGTATACCGTATAACGTATAACGTATAACGTATAACGTATAACGTATAACGCATAACGAATAACGTATAACGTATAACCTGTAACGTATAACGTATAACGTATAACGTATAACATATAACGCATAACGTATATCGTATACCGTATAACGTATGACGTATAACGTATAACGTATAACGTATAACGTATAACGCCTAACGAATAACGTATAACGTATAACCTATGACGTATAACGTATAACGTATAGCGTATCACGTATATCGTATAACGTATAAGGTATAACGTATTACGTATAACGTATAACGTATAACGTATAACGTATAACGTATAACGTATCACGAATAACGTAAAACGCATAACGTATATCGTATACCGTATAACGTATAACGTATAACGTATAACGTATAACGTATAACGTATAACATATAACGCATAACGTATATCGTATACCGTATAACGTAGAACGTATAACGTATAACGTATAACGTATAACGTATGACGTATAACGCCTAACGAATAACGTATAACGTATAACGTATAACGTATAACGTATAACGTATAACGTATAACGTATAACGTATAACGTATAACGTATAACGAATAACGTAAAACGTATAACGCATAACGTATAACGTATAACGTATAACGAATAACGTAAAACGTATAACGCATAACGTATATCGTATACCGTATAACGTATAACGTATAACGTATGACGTATAACGTATAACGCCTAACGAATAACGTATAACGTATAACCTATGACGTATAACGTATAACGTATAACGTATAACGTATATCGTATAACGTATAACGTATAACGTATTACGTATAACGTATAACGTATAACGTATAACGTATAACGTATAACGTATAACGTATAACGTATAACGTATAACGTATAACGTATAAGGTATAACGTATAACGCATAACGTACAATGTATAACGTATAACGTATAACGTATAACGTATAACGTATAACGTATAACGTATAACGTATAACGTATAACGTATAACGTATAACGTATAACGTATAACGTATAACGTATAACGTATAACGTATAACGTATAACGTATAACGTATAACGTATAACGCCTAACGAATAACGTATAACGTATAACCTATGACGTATAACGTATAACGTATAACGTATAACGTATATCGTATAACGTATAACGTATAACGTATTACGTATATCGTATACCGTATAACGTATAACGTATAACGTATAACGTATAACGTAAAACGTATAACGTATAACGTATAACGCCTAACGAATAACGTGTAACGTATAACCTATGACGTATAACGTATAACGTATAACGTATCACGTATATCGTATAACGTATAACGTATAACGTATAACGTATAACGTATAACGTATAACGTATAACGTATATCGTATAACGTATAACGTATAACGTATAAGGTATAACGTATAACGTATAACGTATAACGTATAACGTATAGCGTATAACGTATAACGTATAACGTATAACGTAAAACGTATAACGTATAACGTATAACGTATAACGTATAACGTATAGCGTATAACGTATAACGTATAACGTATATTGTAAAACGTATAACGTATAACGTATAACGTATAATGTAAAACGTATAACGCATAACGTATAACGTATACCGTATAACGTATAACGTATAAGGTATAACGTATAACGTATAACGTACAATGTATAACGTATAACGTAAAACGTATAAGGCATAACGTATTATATAACGTATAACGTATAACGTATAACGTATAACGTATAACGTATAACGTATAACGTATAACGTATAACGTATAACGTATAACGTATAACGTATAACGTATAACGTATAACGTATTACGTATAACGTATAACGTATAACGTATAACGTATAACGTATAACGTATAACGTATAACGTATAACGTATAACGTATAACGTATAACGTATCACGAATAACGTAAAACGCATAACGTATATCGTATACCGTATAACGTATAACGTATAACGTATAACGTATAACGTATAACGCATAACGAATAACGTATAACGTATAACCTGTAACGTATAACGTATAACGTATAACGTATAACATATAACGCATAACGTATATCGTATACCGTATAACGTATGACGTATAACGTATAACGTATAACGTATAACGTATAACGCCTAACGAATAACGTATAACGTATAACCTATGACGTATAACGTATAACGTATAGCGTATCACGTATATCGTATAACGTATAAGGTATAACGTATTACGTATAACGTATAACGTATAACGTATAACGTATAACGTATAACGTATCACGAATAACGTAAAACGCATAACGTATATCGTATACCGTATAACGTATAACGTATAACGTATAACGTATAACGTATAACGTATAACATATAACGCATAACGTATATCGTATACCGTATAACGTATAACGTATAACGTATAACGTATAACGTATAACGTATGACGTATAACGCCTAACGAATAACGTATAACGTATAACGTATAACGTATAACGTATAACGTATAACGTATAACGTATAACGTATAACGTATAACGTATAACGTATAACGAATAACGTAAAACGTATAACGCATAACGTATAACGTATAACGTATAACGAATAACGTAAAACGTATAACGCATAACGTATATCGTATACCGTATAACGTATAACGTATAACGTATGACGTATAACGTATAACGCCTAACGAATAACGTATAACGTATAACCTATGACGTATAACGTATAACGTATAACGTATAACGTATATCGTATAACGTATAACGTATAACGTATTACGTATAACGTATAACGTATAACGTATAACGTATAACGTATAACGTATAACGTATAACGTGTAACGTATAACGTATAACGTATAAGGTATAACGTATAACGCATAACGTACAATGTATAACGTATAACGTATAACGTATAACGTATAACGTATAACGTATAACGTATAACGTATAACGTATAACGTATAACGTATAACGTATAACGTATAACGTATAACGTATAACGTATAACGTATAACGTATAACGTATAACGTATAACGTATAACGTATAACGTATAACGTATAACGCCTAACGAATAACGTATAACGTATAACCTATGACGTATAACGTATAACGTATAACGTATAACGTATATCGTATAACGTATAACGTATAACGTATTACGTATATCGTATACCGTATAACGTATAACGTATAACGTATAACGTATAACGTAAAACGTATAACGTATAACGTATAACGCCTAACGAATAACGTGTAACGTATAACCTATGACGTATAACGTATAACGTATAACGTATCACGTATATCGTATAACGTATAACGTATAACGTATAACGTATAACGTATAACGTATAACGTATAACGTATATCGTATAACGTATAACGTATAACGTATAAGGTATAACGTATAACGTATAACGTATAACGTATAACGTATAGCGTATAACGTATAACGTATAACGTAAAACGTATAACGTATAACGTATAACGTATAACGTATAACGTATAGCGTATAACGTATAACGTATAACGTATATTGTAAAACGTATAACGTATAACGTATAACGTATAATGTAAAACGTATAACGCATAACGTATAACGTATACCGTATAACGTATAACGTATAAGGTATAACGTATAACGTATAACGTACAATGTATAACGTATAACGTAAAACGTATAAGGCATAACGTATTATATAACGTATAACGTATAACGTATAACGTATAACGTATAACGTATAACGTATAACGTATAACGTATAACGTATAACGTATAACGTATAACGTATAACGTATAACGTATAACGTATAACGTATAACGTATAACGTATAACGTATAACGCCTAACGAATAACGTATAACGTATAACCTATGACGTATAACGTATAACGTATAACGTATAACGTATATCGTATAACGTATAACGTATAACGTATTACGTATATCGTATACCGTATAACGTATAACGTATA
Organism: Ptiloglossa arizonensis; assembly: GCF_051014685.1. Classification (NCBI taxonomy): domain Eukaryota; kingdom Metazoa; phylum Arthropoda; class Insecta; order Hymenoptera; family Colletidae; genus Ptiloglossa; species Ptiloglossa arizonensis. The sequence continues at coordinate 6,831 of NW_027479903.1, forward strand.
ACGTATAACGTATAACGTAAAACGTATAACGTATAACGTATAACGCCTAACGAATAACGTGTAACGTATAACCTATGACGTATAACGTATAACGTATAACGTATCACGTATATCGTATAACGTATAACGTATAACGTATAACGTATAACGTATAACGTATAACGTATAACGTATATCGTATAACGTATAACGTATAACGTATAAGGTATAACGTATAACGTATAACGTATAACGTATAACGTATAGCGTATAACGTATAACGTATAACGTAAAACGTATAACGTATAACGTATAACGTATAACGTATAACGTATAGCGTATAACGTATAACGTATAACGTATATTGTAAAACGTATAACGTATAACGTATAACGTATAATGTAAAACGTATAACGCATAACGTATAACGTATACCGTATAACGTATAACGTATAAGGTATAACGTATAACGTATAACGTACAATGTATAACGTATAACGTAAAACGTATAAGGCATAACGTATTATATAACGTATAACGTATAACGTATAACGTATAACGTATAACGTATAACGTATAACGTATAACGTATAACGTATAACGTATAACGTATAACGTATAACGTATAACGTATAACGTATAACGTATAACGTATAACGTATAACGTATAACGTATAACGTATAACGCCTAACGAATAACGTATAACGTATAACCTATGACGTATAACGTATAACGTATAACGTATAACGTATAACGTATAACGTATAACGTATAACGTATAACGTATAACGTATAACGTATAACGTATAACGTATAACGTATAACGTATAACGTATAACGTATAACGTATAACGTATAACGTATAACGTATAACGTATAACGTATAACGTATAACGTATAACGTATAACGTATAACGTATAACGTATAACGTATAACGTATAACGTATAACGTATAACGTATAACGTATAACGTATAACGTATAACGTATAACGTATAACGTATAACGTATACCGTGTAACGTATAACATATAACGTATAACGTATAACGTTTAACGTATAACGTATAAAGTATAACGTATAACGTATTACGTATAACCAATAACGTATAACGTATAACGTATAACGTATAACGTATAACGTATAACGTATAACGTATAACGTATAACGTATAACGTATGACGTATAACGTATAACGTAAAACGTATAACGTATAACGTATAACGTATAACGTATAACGTATAACTTATAACGTATAAGGTATAACGTATAACGTATAACGTACAATGTATAACGTATAACGTATAACGTAAAACGTATAACGTATAACGTATAACGTATAGCGAATAACGTAAAACGTATAAGGCATAACGTATTATATAACGTATAACGTATAACGTATAACGTATAACGTATAACGTATGACGTACAACGTATACCGTATCACGTATAATGTATTACGAATAACGTGTAACGTATAACGTATAACGTATAACGTATAACGTATAACGTATAACGTATAACGTATAACGTATAACGTATAACGTATAACGTATAACGTATGACGTACAACGTATACCGTATCACGTATAATGTATTACGAATAACGTGTAACGTATAACGTATAACGTATAACGTATAACGTAGAGCGTATAACGTATAACGTATAACGTATAACGTAGAACGTATAACATGTAACCTATAACGTATAACGTAGAACGTATAACATGTAACGTATAACGTATAACGTATAACGTATAACGTATAACGTATAACGTATAACGTATAACGTATAACGTATAACGTATAACGTATAACGTATAACGTATAACGTATAACGTAGAACGTATAACATGTAACGTATAACGTATAACGTATAACGTATAACGTATAACGTATAACGTATAACGTATAACGTATAACGTATAACGTATAACGTATAACGTATAACGTATAACGTATAACGTATAACGTATAACGTATAACGTATAACGTATAACGTATAACGTATAACGTATAACGTATAACGTATAACGTATAACGTATAACGTATAACGTATAACGTATAACGTATAACGTATAACGTATAACGTATAACGTATAACGTATAACGTATAACGTATAACGTATAACGTATAACGTATACCGTGTAACGTATAACATATAACGTATAACGTATAACGTTTAACGTATAACGTATAAAGTATAACGTATAACGTATTACGTATAACCAATAACGTATAACGTATAACGTATAACGTATAACGTATAACGTATAACGTATAACGTATAACGTATAACGTATAACGTATAACGTATGACGTATAACGTATAACGTAAAACGTATAACGTATAACGTATAACGTATAACGTATAACGTATAACTTATAACGTATAAGGTATAACGTATAACGTATAACGTACAATGTATAACGTATAACGTATAACGTAAAACGTATAACGTATAACGTATAACGTATAGCGAATAACGTAAAACGTATAAGGCATAACGTATTATATAACGTATAACGTATAACGTATAACGTATAACGTATAACGTATGACGTACAACGTATACCGTATCACGTATAATGTATTACGAATAACGTGTAACGTATAAAGTATAACGTATAACGTATAACGTATAACGTATAACGTATAACGTATAAAGTATGACGTACAACGTATACCGTATCACGTATAATGTATTACGAATAACGTGTATCGTATAACGTATAACGTATAACGTATAACGTAGAGCGTATAACGTATAACGTATAACGTATAACGTAGAACGTATAACATGTAACCTATAACGTATAACGTATAACGTATAACGTAGAACGTATAACATGTAACGTATAACGTATATCGTATAACGTATAACGTATAACGTATTACGTATATCGTATACCGTATAACGTATAACGTATAACGTATAACGTATAACGTAAAACGTATAACGTATAACGTATAACGCCTAACGAATAACGTGTAACGTATAACCTATGACGTATAACGTATAACGTATAACGTATCACGTATATCGTATAACGTATAACGTATAACGTATAACGTATAACGTATAACGTATAACGTATAACGTATATCGTATAACGTATAACGTATAACGTATAAGGTATAACGTATAACGTATAACGTATAACGTATAACGTATAGCGTATAACGTATAACGTATAACGTAAAACGTATAACGTATAACGTATAACGTATAACGTATAACGTATAGCGTATAACGTATAACGTATAACGTATATTGTAAAACGTATAACGTATAACGTATAACGTATAATGTAAAACGTATAACGCATAACGTATAACGTATACCGTATAACGTATAACGTATAAGGTATAACGTATAACGTATAACGTACAATGTATAACGTATAACGTATAACGTAAAACGTATAACGTATAACGTATAACGTATAACGAATAACGTAAAACGTATAAGGCATAACGTATTATATAACGTATAACGTATAACGTATAACGTGTAACGTATAACGTATAACGTATGACGTACAACGTATACCGTATCACGTATAATGTATTACGAATAACGTGTAACGTATAACGTATAACGTATAACGTATAACGTATAACGTATAACGTATAACGTATGACGTACAACGTATACCGTATCACGTATAATGTATTACGAATAATGTGTAACGTATAACGTATAACGTATAACGTATAACGTATAACGTATAACGTATAACGTATAACGTATAACGTATAACGTATAACGTATAACGTATAACGTATAACGTATAACGTATAACGTATAACGTATAACGTATAACGTATGACGTATAACGTATAACGTAAAACGTATAACGTATAACGTATAACGTATAACGTATAACGTATAACTTATAACGTATAAGGTATAACGTATAACGTATAACGTACAATGTATAACGTATAACGTATAACGTAAAACGTATAACGTATAACGTATAACGTATAGCGAATAACGTAAAACGTATAAGGCATAACGTATTATATAACGTATAACGTATAACGTATAACGTATAACGTATAACGTATGACGTACAACGTATACCGTATCACGTATAATGTATTACGAATAACGTGTAACGTATAACGTATAACGTATAACGTATAACGTATAACGTATAACGTATAACGTATAACGTATAACGTATAACGTATAACGTATGACGTACAACGTATACCGTATCACGTATAATGTATTACGAATAACGTGTAACGTATAACGTATAACGTATAACGTATAACGTAGAGCGTATAACGAATAACGTATAACGTATAACGTAGAACGTATAACATGTAACCTATAACGTATAACGTAGAACGTATAACATGTAACGTATAACGTATAACGTATAACGTATAACGTATAACGTATAACGTATAACGTATAACGTATAACGTATAACGTATAACGTATAACGTATAACGTATAACGTATAACGTAGAACGTATAACATGTAACGTATAACGTATAACGTATAACGTATAACGTATAACGTATAACGTATAACGTATAACGTATAACGTATAACGTATAACGTATAACGTATAACGTATAACGTATAACGTATAACGTATAACGTATAACGTATAACGTATAACGTATAACGTATAACGTATAACGTATAACGTATAACGTATAACGTATAACGTATAACGTATAACGTATAACGTATAACGTATAACGTATAACGTATAACGTATAACGTATAACGTATAACGTATAACGTATAACGTATACCGTGTAACGTATAACATATAACGTATAACGTATAACGTTTAACGTATAACGTATAAAGTATAACGTATAACGTATTACGTATAACCAATAACGTATAACGTATAACGTATAACGTATAACGTATAACGTATAACGTATAACGTATAACGTATAACGTATAACGTATGACGTATAACGTATAACGTAAAACGTATAACGTATAACGTATAACGTATAACGTATAACGTATAACTTATAACGTATAAGGTATAACGTATAACGTATAACGTACAATGTATAACGTATAACGTATAACGTAAAACGTATAACGTATAACGTATAACGTATAGCGAATAACGTAAAACGTATAAGGCATAACGTATTATATAACGTATAACGTATAACGTATAACGTATAACGTATAACGTATGACGTACAACGTATACCGTATCACGTATAATGTATTACGAATAACGTGTAACGTATAAAGTATAACGTATAACGTATAACGTATAACGTATAACGTATAACGTATGACGTACAACGTATACCGTATCACGTATAATGTATTACGAATAACGTGTATCGTATAACGTATAACGTATAACGTATAACGTAGAGCGTATAACGTATAACGTATAACGTATAACGTATAACGTAGAACGTATAACATGTAACCTATAACGTATAACGTATAACGTATAACGTAGAACGTATAACATGTAACGTATAACGTATATCGTATAACGTATAACGTATAACGTATTACGTATATCGTATACCGTATAACGTATAACGTATAACGTATAACGTATAACGTAAAACGTATAACGTATAACGTATAACGCCTAACGAATAACGTGTAACGTATAACCTATGACGTATAACGTATAACGTATAACGTATCACGTATATCGTATAACGTATAACGTATAACGTATAACGTATAACGTATAACGTATAACGTATAACGTATATCGTATAACGTATAACGTATAACGTATAAGGTATAACGTATAACGTATAACGTATAACGTATAACGTATAGCGTATAACGTATAACGTATAACGTAAAACGTATAACGTATAACGTATAACGTATAACGTATAACGTATAGCGTATAACGTATAACGTATAACGTATATTGTAAAACGTATAACGTATAACGTATAACGTATAATGTAAAACGTATAACGCATAACGTATAACGTATACCGTATAACGTATAACGTATAAGGTATAACGTATAACGTATAACGTACAATGTATAACGTATAACGTATAACGTAAAACGTATAACGTATAACGTATAACGTATAACGAATAACGTAAAACGTATAAGGCATAACGTATTATATAACGTATAACGTATAACGTATAACGTATAACGTATAACGTATAACGTATAACGTATAACGTATAACGTATAACGTATAACGTATAACGTATAACGTATAACGTATAACGTATGACGTACAACGTATACCGTATCACGTATAATGTATTACGAATAACGTGTAACGTATAACGTATAACGTATAACGTATAACGTATAACGTATAACGTATAACGTATGACGTACAACGTATACCGTATCACGTATAATGTATTACGAATAATGTGTAACGTATAACGTATAACGTATAACGTATAACGTATAACGTATAACGTATAACGTATAACGTATAACGTATAACGTATAACGTATAACGTATAACGTATAACGTAAAACGTATAACGTATAACGTATAACGTATAGCGTATAACGTATAACGTATAACGTATAACGTATAACGTATAACGTATAACGTATAACGTATAACGTATAAGGTATAACGTATAACGTATAACGTATAACGTATAACGTATAACGTATAACGTAGAACGTAGAACGTATAACGTATAACGTATAACGTATAACGTATAACGTATAACGTATAACGTATAACGTATAACGTATAACGTATAACGTATAACGTATAACGTATAACGTATAACGTATAACGTATAACGTATAACGTATAACGTATAACGTATAACGTATAACGTATAACGTATAACGTATAACGTATAACGTATAACGTATAACGTATAACGTATAACGTATAACGTATAACGTATAACGTATAACGTATAACGTATAACGTATAACGTATAACGTATAACGTATAACGTATAACGTATAACGTATAACGTATAACGTATAACGTATACCGTGTAACGTATAACATATAACGTATAACGTATAACGTTTAACGTATAACGTATAAAGTATAACGTATAACGTATTACGTATAACCAATAACGTATAACGTATAACGTATAACGTATAACGTATAACGTATAACGTATAACGTATAACGTATAACGTATGACGTATAACGTATAACGTAAAACGTATAACGTATAACGTATAACGTATAACGTATAACGTATAACTTATAACGTATAAGGTATAACGTATAACGTATAACGTACAATGTATAACGTATAACGTATAACGTAAAACGTATAACGTATAACGTATAACGTATAGCGAATAACGTAAAACGTATAAGGCATAACGTATTATATAACGTATAACGTATAACGTATAACGTATAACGTATAACGTATGACGTACAACGTATACCGTATCACGTATAATGTATTACGAATAACGTGTAACGTATAACGTATAACGTATAACGTATAACGTATAACGTATAACGTATAACGTATAACGTATAACGTATAACGTATAACGTATGACGTACAACGTATACCGTATCACGTATAATGTATTACGAATAACGTGTAACGTATAACGTATAACGTATAACGTATAACGTATAACGTAGAGCGTATAACGTATAACGTATAACGTATAACGTAGAACGTATAACGTGTAACCTATAACGTATAACGTAGAACGTATAACATGTAACGTATAACGTATAACGTATAACGTATAACGTATAACGTATAACGTATAACGTATAACGTATAACGTATAACGTATAACGTATAACGTATAACGTATAACGTAGAACGTATAACATGTAGCGTATAACGTATAACGTATAACGTATAACGTATAACGTATAACGTATAACGTATAACGTATAACGTATAACGTATAACGTATAACGTATAACGTATAACGTATAACGTATAACGTATAACGTATAACGTATAACGTATAACGTATAACGTATAACGTATAACGTATAACGTATAACGTATAACGTATAACGTATAACGTATAACGTATAACGTATAACGTATAACGTATAACGTATAACGTATAACGTATAACGTATAACGTATAACGTATAACGTATAACGTATAACGTATAACGTATAACGTATACCGTGTAACGTATAACATATAACGTATAACGTATAACGTTTAACGTATAACGTATAAAGTATAACGTATAACGTATTACGTATAACCAATAACGTATAACGTATAACGTATAACGTATAACGTATAACGTATAACGTATAACGTATAACGTATAACGTATAACGTATGACGTATAACGTATAACGTAAAACGTATAACGTATAACGTATAACGTATAACGTATAACGTATAACTTATAACGTATAAGGTATAACGTATAACGTATAACGTACAATGTATAACGTATAACGTATAACGTAAAACGTATAACGTATACCGTATAACGTATAGCGAATAACGTAAAACGTATAAGGCATAACGTATTATATAACGTATAACGTATAACGTATAACGTATAACGTATAACGTATGACGTACAACGTATACCGTATCACGTATAATGTATTACGAATAACGTGTAACGTATAAAGTATAACGTATAACGTATAACGTATAACGTATAACGTATAACGTATAACGTATGACGTACAACGTATACCGTATCACGTATAATGTATTACGAATAACGTGTAACGTATAACGTATAACGTATAACGTATAACGTAGAGCGTATAACGTATAACGTATAACGTATAACGTAGAACGTATAACATGTAACCTATAACGTATAACGTATAACGTATAACGTAGAACGTATAACATGTAACGTATAACGTATAACGTAGAACGTATAACATGTAACGTATAACGTGTAACGTATAACGTATAACGTATAACGTATAACGTATAACGTATAACGTATAACGTATAACGTATAACGTATAACGTATAACGTATATCGAATAACGTATAACGTATAACGTATTACGTATAACGTATAACGTATAACGTATAACGTATAACGTATAACGTATAACGTATCACGAATAACGTAAAACGCATAACGTATATCGTACACCGTATAACGTATAGCGTATAACGTATACCGTATCACGTATAATGTATTAAGAATAACGTATAACGTATAACGTATAACGTATAACGTATAACGTATAACGTATAACGTATAACGTATACCGTGTAACGTATAACATATAACGTATAACGTATAACGTTTAACGTATAACGTATAAAGTATAACGTATAACGTATTACGTATAACCAATAACGTATAACGTATAACGTATAACGTATAACGTATAACGTATAACGTATAACGTATAACGTATAACGTATAGCGTATAACGTATAACGTATAACGTATAACGTATAACGTATAACGTATAACGTATAACGTATAACGTATAACGTATAACGCATAACGTATAACGGATAACGTATAATGTATAACGTATAACGTATAACGTATAACGTATAACGTACAACGTTTAACGTATAACGTATAACGTATAACGTATAACGTATAACGTTTAGCGTATAACGTATAACGTATAACGTATAACGTACAACGTATAACGTATAACGTATAAAGTATAACGTATAACGTACAACGTATAACGTATAACGTATAACGCATAACGTATAACGTATAGCGTCTAACGTATAACGTATAACGTATAACGTATAACGTATAACGTATAACGTATAACGTATAACGTATAACGTATAACGTATAACGTATAACGTATAACGCATAACGTATAACGTATAGCGTCTAACGTATAACGTATAACGTATAACGTATAACGTATAACGTTTAACGTATAACGTATAACGTATAACGTATAACGTATAACGTATGGCGTATAACGTATAACGTATGACGATTAACGTAAAACGTATGACGTATTACATATTACGTATAACGTATAACGTATAACGTATAACGTATAACGTATAACGTATAACGTATAACGTATAACGTATAACGTATAACGTATAACGTATAACGTATAACGTATGGCGTATAACGTATAACGTATAACGAATAACGTATATCGTATAACGTATAACGTATAATGTACAACGTTTAACGTATAACGTATAACGTATAACGTAGAACGTATAACGTACAACGTATAACGTATAACGTATAACGTATAACGTATAACGTATAACGTATAACGTATAACGTATAACGTATAACGTATAACGTACAACGTATAACGTATAACCTATAACGTATAACGTACAAATTATAACGTATAACGTATAACGCATAACGTATAACGTATAGCGTCTAACGTATAACGTATAACGTATAACGTATAACGTATAACGTATAACGTATAACGTATAACGTATAACGTATAACGTATAACGTATAACGTATAACGTATAACGTATAGCGTATAACGTATAACGTATGACGATTAAAGTAAAACGTATGACGTATAACGTATAACGTATAACGTATAACGTATAACGTATAACGTATAACGTATAACGTACAACGTATAACGTATAACGTATAACGCATAACGTATAACGAAAAGCGTCTAACGTATAACGTATAACGTATAACGTATAACGTATAACGTATAACGTATAACGTATAACGTATAACGTATAACGTATGACGTATAACGTATAGCGTATAACGTATAACGAATTACGATTAACGTAAAACGTATGACGTATTAAATATTACGTATAACGTATAACGTATAACGTATAACGTATAACGTATAACGTATAACGTATAACGTATAACGTATAACGTATAACGTATAACGTATAACGTATAACGTATAACGTATAACGTATAACGTAAAACGTATAACGTATAACGTATAACGTATAACGTATAACGTATAACGTATAACGTATAACGTATAACGTATAACGTATAACGCATAACGTATAACGTATAACGTATGACGTATAACGTATATCGTATAACGTACAACGTTTAACGTATAACGTATAACGTATAACGTATAACGTATAACGTATAACGTATAACGTATAACGTATAACGTATAACGTATAACGTATAACGTATAACGTATAACGTATAACGTATAACGTATAACGTATAACGTATAACGTATAGCGTATAACGTATAACGAATGACGATTAACGTAAAACGTATGACGTATTACATATTACGTATAACGTATAACGTATGACGTATAACGTATAACGTATAACGTATAACGTATAACGTATAACGTATAACGTATAACGTATAACGTATAACGTATAACGTATAACGTATAGCGTATAACGTATAACGTATAACGTATAACGTAAAACGTATGACGTATTACATATTACGTATAACGTATAACGTATAACGTATAACGTATAACGTATAACGTATAACGTATAACGTATAACGTATAACGTATAACGTATAACGTATAACGTATAACGTATAACGTATAACGTATAACGTATAACGTATAATGTATAACGTATAACGTATAACGTATAACGTATAACGCATAACGTATAAAGTATAACGTACAACATATAACGTATAACGTATAACGTATAACGTATAGCGTATAACGTATAACGTATAACGTATAACGTACAACGTATAACGTATAACGTATAACGCATAACGTATAACGTATAGCGTCTAACGTATAACGTATAACGTATAACGTATAACGTATAACGTATAACGTATAACGTATAACGTATAACGTATAACGTATAACGTATAGCGTATAACGTATAACGAATGACGATTAACGTAAAACGTATGACGTATTAAATATTACGTATAACGTATAACGTATAACGTATAACGTATAACGTATAACGTATAACGTATAACGTATAACGTATAACGTATAACGTATAACGTATAACGTATAACGTATAACGTATAACGTATAACGTATAACGTATAACGTATAACGTATAACGTATAACGTATAACGTATAACGTATAACGTATAACGTATAACGTATAACGTATAACGTATAACGTATAACGTATAACGTATAACGTATAACGTATAACGTATAACGTATAACGTATAACGTATAACGTATAACGTATAACGTATGGCGTATAACGTATAACGTATGAGATTAACGTAAAACGTATGACGTATTACATATTACGTATAACGTATAACGTATAACGTATAACGTATAACGTATAACGTATAACGTATAACGTATAACGTATAACGTATAACGTATAACGTATAACGTATAACGTATAACGTATAACGTATAACGTATAACGAATAACGTATATCGTATAACGTATAACGTATAATGTACAACGTTTAACGTATAACGTATAACGTATAACGTAGAACGTATAACGTACAACGTATAACGTATAACGTATAACGTATAACGTATAACGTATAACGTATAACGTATAACGTATAACGTATAACGTATAACGTACAACGTATAACGTATAACGTATAACGTATAACGTACAACTTATAACGTATAACGTATAACGCATAACGTATAACGTATAGCGTCTAACGTATAACGTATAACGTATAACGTATAACGTATAACGTATAACGTATAACGTATAACGTATAACGTATAACGTATAACGTATAATGTATAGCGTATAACGTATAACGTATGACGATTAACGTAAAACGTATGACGTATTACATATTACGTATAACGTATAACGTATAACGTATAACGTATAACTTATAACGTATAACGTATAACGTAAACGTATAACGTATAACGTATAACGTATAATGTATAACGTATAACGTATAACCTATAACGTATATCGCATAACGTATAAAGTATAACGTACAACATATAACGTATAACGTATAACGTATAACGTATAACGTATAACGTATAACGTATAACGTATAACGTATAACGTACAACGTATAACGTATAACGTATAACGCATAACGTATAACGTATAGCGTCTAACGTATAACGTATAACGTATAACGTATAACGTATAACGTATAACGTATAACGTATAACGTATAACGTATAACGTATAACGTATAGCGTATAACGTATAACGAATGACGATTAACGTAAAACGTATGACGTATTAAATATTACGTATAACGTATAACGTATAACGTATAACGTATAACGTATAACGTATAACGTATAACGTATAACGTATAACGTATAACGTATAACGTATAACGTATAACGTATAACGTATAACGTATAACGTATAACGTATAACGTATAACGTATAATGTATAACGTATAACGTATAACGTATAACGTATAACGCATAACGTATAAAGTATAACGTACAACATATAACGTATAACGTATAACGTATAACGTATAGCGTATAACGTATAACGTATAACGTATAACGTACAACGTATAACGTATAACGTATAACGCATAACGTATAACGTATAGCGTCTAACGTATAACGTATAACGTATAACGTATAACTTATAACGTATAACGTATAACGTATAACGTATAACGTATAACGTATAACGTATAACGTATAACGTATAACGTATAGCGTATAACGTATAACGAATGACGATTAACGTAAAACGTATGACGTATTAAATATTACGTATAACGTATAACGTATAACGTATAACGTATAACGTATAACGTATAACGTATAACGTATAACGTATAACGTATAACGTATAACGTATAACGTATAACGTATAACGTATAACGTATAACGTATAACGTATAACGTATAACGTATAACGTATAACGTATAACGTATAACGTATAACGTATAACGTATAGCGTATAACGTATAACGAATGACGATTAACGTAAAACGTATGACGTATTAAATATTACGTATAACGTATAACGTATAACGTATAACGTATAACGTATAACGTATAACGTAGAACGTATAACGTACAACGTATAACGTATAACGTATAACGTATAACGTATAACGTATAACGTATAACGTATAACGTATAACGTATAACGTATAACGTATAACGTACAACGTATAACGTATAACGTATAACGTATAACGTATAACGTACAACTTATAACGTATAACGTATAACGCATAACGTATAACGTATAGCGTCTAACGTATAACGTATAACGTATAACGTATAACGTATAACGTATAACGTATAACGTATAACGTATAACGTATAACGTATAACGTATAACGTATAACGTATAGCGTATAACGTATAACGTATGACGATTAACGTAAAACGTATGACGTATTACATATTACGTATAACGTATAACGTATAACGTATATCGTATAACTTATAACGTATAACGTATAACGTAAACGTATAACGTATAACGTATAACGTATAATGTATAACGTATAACGTATAACGTATAACGTATAACGTATAACGTATAACGTATAACGTATAACGTATAGCGTATAACGTATAACGAATGACGATTAACGTAAAACGTATGACGTATTAAATATTACGTATAACGTATAACGTATAACGTATAACGTATAACGTATAACGTATAACGTATAACGTATAACGTATAGCGTATAACGTATAACGTATGACGATTAACGTAAAACGTATGACGTATTACATATTACGTATAACGTATAACGTATAACGTATAACGTATAACTTATAACGTATAACGTATAACGTATAACGTATAACGTATAACGTATAACGTATAACGTATAACGTATAACGTATAACGTATAACGCATAACGTATAACGTATAACGTATGACGTATAACGTATATCGTATAACGCACAACGTTTAACGTATAACGTATAACGTATAACGTATAACGTATAACGTATAACGTATAACGTATAACGTATAACGTATAACGTATAACGTATAACGTATAACGTATAACGTATAACGTATAACGTATAACGTATAACGTATAACGTATAACGTATAACGTATAACGTATAACGTATAACGTATAACGTATAACGTATAGCGTATAACGTATAACGAATGACGATTAACGTAAAACGTATGACGTATTACATATTACGTATAACGTATAACGTATAACGTATAACGTATAACGTATAACGTATAACGTATAACGTATAACGTATAACGTATAACGTATAACGTATAACGTATAACGTATAACGTATAATGTATAACGTATAACGTATAACGTATAACGTATAACGCATAACGTATAAAGTATAACGTACAACATATAACGTATAACGTATAACGTATAACGTATAGCGTATAACGTATAACGTATAACGTATAACGTATAACGTATAACGTATAACGTATAACGCATAACGTATAACGTATAACGTATGACGTATAACGTATATCGTATAACGTACAACGTTTAACGTATAACGTATAACGTATAACGTATAACGTATAACGTATAACGTATAACGTATAACGTATAACGTATAACGTATAACGTATAACGTATAACGTATAACGTATAACGTATAACGTATAGCGTATAACGTATAACGAATGACGATTAACGTAAAACGTATGACGTATTACATATTACGTATAACGTATAACGTATAACGTATAACGTATAACGTATAACGTATAACGTATAACGTATAACGTATAACGTATAACGTATAACATATAACGTATAACGTATAACGTATAACGTATAACGTATAACGTATAGCGTATAACGTATGACGATTAACGTAAAACGTATGACGTATTACATATTACGTATAACGTATAACGTATAACGTATAACGTATAACGTATAACGTAAAACGTATAACGTATAACGTATAACGTATAACGTATAACGTATAACGTATAATGTATAACGTATAACGTATAACGTATAACGTATAACGCATAACGTATAAAGTATAACGTACAACATATAACGTATAACGTATAACGTATAACCTATAGCGTATAACGTATAACGTATAACGTATAACGTACAACGTATAACGTATAACGTATAACGCATAACGTATAACGCATAGCGTATGACGTATAACGTATATCGTATAACGTACAACGTTTAACGTATAACGTATAACGTATAACGTATAACGTATAACGTATAACGTATAACGTATAACGTATAACGTATAACGTATAACGTATAACGTATAACGTATAACGTATAACGTATAACGTATAACGTATAACGTATAACGTATAGCGTATAACGTATAACGAATGACGATTAACGTAATACGTATGACGTATTACATATTACGTATAACGTATAACGTATAACGTATAACGTATAACGTATAACGTATAACGTATAACGTATAACGTATAACGTATAACGTATAACATATAACGCATAACGTATAACGTATAGCGTCTAACGTATAACGTATAACGTATAACGTATATCGTATAACGTATAACGTATAACGTATAACGTATAACGTATAACGTATAACGTATAACGTATAACGTATAACGTATAACGTATAACGTATAACGTATAACGTATAACGTATAACGTATAACGTATAGCGTATAACGTATAACGAATGACGATTAACGTAATACGTATGACGTATTACATATTACGTATAACGTATAACGTATAACGTATAACGTATAACGTATAACGTATAACGTATAGCGTATAACGTATAACGTATGACGATTAACGTAAAACGTATGACGTATTACATATTACGTATAACGTATAACGTATAACGTATAACGTATAACGCATAACGTATAACATATAACGTATAACGTATAACGTATAACGTAAAACGTATAACGTATAACGTATAACGTATAACGTATAACGTATAACGTATAACGTATAACGTATAACGCATAACGTATAACGTATAACGTACAACATATAACGTATAACGTATAACGTATAACGTATAACGTGTAACGTATAACGTATAACGTACAACGTATAACGTATAACGTATAACGCATAACGTATAACGTATAGCGTCTAACGTATAACGTATGACGTATAACGTATATCGTATAACGTACAACGTTTAACGTATAACGTATAACGTATAACGTATAACGTATAACGTATAACGTATAACGTATAACGTATAGCGTATAACGTATAACGTATAACGTATAACGTATAACGTATAACGTATAACGTATAACGTATAACGTATAACGTATAACGTACAACGTATAACGTATAACGTATAACGAATAACGTATAACGTATATCGCATGACGTATAACGCATAACGTATAACGTATAACGTACAACGTAAAACGTATAACGTATATCCTATAACGCATAACGTACAACGTCTAACGTATAACGTATAACGTATAACGTATAACGTACAACGTATAACGTATAACGTATAACGTATAGCGTATAACGTATAACGTATAACGTATAACGTATAACGTATAAAGTATAACGTATAACGTATAACGTATAACGTATAACGCATAACGTATAATGGATAACGTATAATGTATAACGTATAACGTATAACGTATAACGTATAACGTACAACGTTTAACGTATAACGTATAACGTATAACGTATAACGTATAACGTTTAGCGTATAACGTATAACGTATAACGTATAACGTACAACGTATAACGTATAACGTATAAAGTATAACGTATAACGTACAACGTATAACGTATAACGTATAACGCATAACGTATAACGTATAGCGTCTAACGTATAACGTATAACGTATAACGTATAACGTATAACGTATAACGTATAACGTATAACGTATAACGTATAACGTATAACGTATAACGTATAACGCATAACGTATAACGTATAGCGTCTAACGTATAACGTATAACGTATAACGTATAACGTATAACGCTTAACGTATAACGTATAACGTATAACGTATAACGTATAACGTATGGCGTATAACGTATAACGTATGACGATTAACGTAAAACGTATGACGTATTACATATTACGTATAACGTATAACGTATAACGTATAACGTATAACGTATAACGTATAACGTATAACGTATAACGTATAACGTATAACGTATAACGTATAACGTATAACGTATGGCGTATAACGTATAACGTATAACGAATAACGTATATCGTATAACGTATAACGTATAATGTACAACGTTTAACGTATAACGTATAACGTATAACGTAGAACGTATAACGTACAACGTATAACGTATAACGTATAACGCATAACGTATAACGTATAACGTATAACGTATAACGTATAACGTATAACGTATAACGTACAACGTATAACGTATAACGTATAACGTATAACGTACAAATTATAACGTGTAACGTATAACGCATAACGTATAACGTATAGCGTCTAACGTATAACGTATAACGTATAACGTATAACGTATAACGTATAACGTATAACGTATAACGTATAACGTACAACGTATAACGTATAACGTATAACGTATAACGTACAAATTATAACGTATAACGTATAACGCATAACGTATAACGTATAGCGTCTAACGTATAACGTACAACGTTTAACGTATAACGTATAACGTATAACGTATAACGTATAACGTATAACGTATAACGTATAACGTATAACGTATAACGTATAACGTATAACGTATAACGTATAACGTATAACGTATAACGTATAACGTATAACGTATAACGTATAGCGTATAACGTATAACGAATGACGATTAACGTAATACGTATGACGTATTACATATTACGTATAACGTATAACGTATAACGTATAACGTATAACGTATAACGTATAACGTATAACGTATAACGTATAACGTATAACGTATAACATATAACGCATAACGTATAACGTATAGCGTCTAACGTATAACGTATAACGTATAACGTATATCGTATAACGTATAACGTATAACGTATAACGTATAACGTATAACGTATAACGTATAACGTATAACGTATAACGTATAACGTATAACGTATAACGTATAACGTATAACGTATAACGTATAACGTATAGCGTATAACGTATAACGAATGACGATTAACGTAATACGTATGACGTATTACATATTACGTATAACGTATAACGTATAACGTATAACGTATAACGTATAACGTATAACGTATAGCGTATAACGTATAACGTATGACGATTAACGTAAAACGTATGACGTATTACATATTACGTATAACGTATAACGTATAACGTATAACGTATAACGCATAACGTATAACATATAACGTATAACGTATAACGTATAACGTAAAACGTATAACGTATAACGTATAACGTATAACGTATAACGTATAACGTATAACGTATAACGTATAACGCATAACGTATAACGTATAACGTACAACATATAACGTATAACGTATAACGTATAACGTATAACGTGTAACGTATAACGTATAACGTACAACGTATAACGTATAACGTATAACGCATAACGTATAACGTATAGCGTCTAACGTATAACGTATGACGTATAACGTATATCGTATAACGTACAACGTTTAACGTATAACGTATAACGTATAACGTATAACGTATAACGTATAACGTATAACGTATAACGTATAGCGTATAACGTATAACGTATAACGTATAACGTATAACGTATAACGTATAACGTATAACGTATAACGTATAACGTATAACGTACAACGTATAACGTATAACGTATAACGAATAACGTATAACGTATATCGCATGACGTATAACGCATAACGTATAACGTATAACGTACAACGTAAAACGTATAACGTATATCCTATAACGCATAACGTACAACGTCTAACGTATAACGTATAACGTATAACGTATAACGTACAACGTATAACGTATAACGTATAACGTATAGCGTATAACGTATAACGTATAACGTATAACGTATAACGTATAAAGTATAACGTATAACGTATAACGTATAACGTATAACGCATAACGTATAATGGATAACGTATAATGTATAACGTATAACGTATAACGTATAACGTATAACGTACAACGTTTAACGTATAACGTATAACGTATAACGTATAACGTATAACGTTTAGCGTATAACGTATAACGTATAACGTATAACGTACAACGTATAACGTATAACGTATAAAGTATAACGTATAACGTACAACGTATAACGTATAACGTATAACGCATAACGTATAACGTATAGCGTCTAACGTATAACGTATAACGTATAACGTATAACGTATAACGTATAACGTATAACGTATAACGTATAACGTATAACGTATAACGTATAACGTATAACGCATAACGTATAACGTATAGCGTCTAACGTATAACGTATAACGTATAACGTATAACGTATAACGCTTAACGTATAACGTATAACGTATAACGTATAACGTATAACGTATGGCGTATAACGTATAACGTATGACGATTAACGTAAAACGTATGACGTATTACATATTACGTATAACGTATAACGTATAACGTATAACGTATAACGTATAACGTATAACGTATAACGTATAACGTATAACGTATAACGTATAACGTATAACGTATAACGTATGGCGTATAACGTATAACGTATAACGAATAACGTATATCGTATAACGTATAACGTATAATGTACAACGTTTAACGTATAACGTATAACGTATAACGTAGAACGTATAACGTACAACGTATAACGTATAACGTATAACGCATAACGTATAACGTATAACGTATAACGTATAACGTATAACGTATAACGTATAACGTACAACGTATAACGTATAACGTATAACGTATAACGTACAAATTATAACGTGTAACGTATAACGCATAACGTATAACGTATAGCGTCTAACGTATAACGTATAACGTATAACGTATAACGTATAACGTATAACGTATAACGTATAACGTATAACGTACAACGTATAACGTATAACGTATAACGTATAACGTACAAATTATAACGTATAACGTATAACGCATAACGTATAACGTATAGCGTCTAACGTATAACGTATAACGTATAACGTATAACTTATAACGTATAACGTATAACGTAAACGTATAACGTATAACGTATAACGTATAATGTATAACGTATAACGTATAACCTATAACGTATAACGTATAACGTATAACGTATGGCGTATAACGTATAACGTATGACGATTAACGTAAAACGTATGACGTATTACATATTACGTATAACGTATAACGTATAACGTATAATGTATAACGTATAACGTATAACGTATAACGTATAACGTATAACGTATAACGTATAACGTATAACGTATAACGTATGGCGTATAACGTATAACGTATAACGAATAACGTATATCGTATAACGTATAACGTATAATGTACAACGTTTAACGTATAACGTATAACGTATAACGTAGAACGTATAACGTACAACGTATAACGTATAACGTATAACGCATAACGTATAACGTATAACGTATAACGTATAACGTATAACGTATAACGTATAACGTACAACGTATAACGTATAACGTATAACGTATAACGTACAAATTATAACGTGTAACGTATAACGCATAACGTATAACGTATAGCGTCTAACGTATAACGTATAACGTATAACGTATAACGTATAACGTATAACGTATAACGTATAACGTATAACGTACAACGTATAACGTATAACGTATAACGTATAACGTACAAATTATAACGTATAACGTATAACGCATAACGTATAACGTATAGCGTCTAACGTATAACGTATAACGTATAACGTATAACTTATAACGTATAACGTATAACGTAAACGTATAACGTATAACGTATAACGTATAATGTATAACGTATAACGTATAACCTATAACGTATAACGCATAACGTATAAAGTATAACGTACAACATATAACGTATAACGTATAACGTATAACGTATAGCGTATAACGTATAACGTATAACGTATAACGTACAACGTATAACGTATAACGTATAACGCATAACGTATAACGTATAGCGTCTAACGTATAACGTATAACGTATAACGTATAACGTATAACGTATAACGTATAACGTATAACGTATAACGTATGACGTATAACGTATAGCGTATAACGTATAACGAATGACGATTAACGTAAAACGTATGACGTATTAAATATTACGTATAACGTATAACGTATAACGTATAACGTATAACGTATAACGTATAACGTATAACGTATAACGTATAACGTATAACGTATAACGTATAACGTATAACGTATAACGTATAACGTATAACGTATAACGTAAAACGTATAACGTATAACGTATAACGTATAACGTATAACGTATAACGTATAACGTATAACGTATAACGTATAACGTATAACGCATAACGTATAACGTATAACGTATGACGTATAACGTATATCGTATAACGTACAACGTTTAACGTATAACGTATAACGTATAACGTATAACGTATAACGTATAACGTATAACGTATAACGTATAACGTATAACGTATAACGTATAACGTATAACGTATAACGTATAACGTATAACGTATAACGTATAACGCATAACGTATAACGTATAGCGTATGACGTATAACGTATATCGTATGACGTACAACGTTTAACGTATAACGTATAACGTATAACGTATAACGTATAACGTATAACGTATAACGTATAGCGTATAACGTATAACGAATGACGATTAACGTAAAACGTATGACGTATTACATATTACGTATAACGTATAACGTATGACGTATAACGTATAACGTATAACGTATAACGTATAACGTATAACGTATAACGTATAACGTATAACGTATAACGTATAACGTATAACGTATAGCGTATAACGTATAACGTATAACGTATAACGTAAAACGTATGACGTATTACATATTACGTATAACGTATAACGTATAACGTATAACGTATAACGTATAACGTATAACGTATAACGTATAACGTATAACGTATAACGTATAACGTATAACGCATAACGTATAACGTATAACGTATGACGTATAACGTATATCGTATAACGTACAACGTTTAACGTATAACGTATAACGTATAACGTATAACGTATAACGTATAACGTAAAACGTATAACGTATAACGTATAACGTATAACGTATAACGTATAACGTATAACGTATAACGTATAACGTATAACGTATAACGTATAACGTATAACGTATAACGTATAACGTATAATGTATAACGTATAACGTATAACGTATAACGTATAACGCATAACGTATAAAGTATAACGTACAACATATAACGTATAACGTATAACGTATAACGTATAGCGTATAACGTATAACGTTTAACGTATAACGTACAACGTATAACGTATAACGTATAACGCATAACGTATAACGTATAACGTATAACGTATAACGTATAACGTATAACGTATGGCGTATAACGTATAACGTATGACGATTAACGTAAAACGTATGACGTATTACATATTACGTATAACGTATAACGTATAACGTATAACGTATAACGTATAACGTATAACGTATAACGTATAACGTATAACGTATAACGTATAACGTATAACGTATAACGTATAACGTATAACGTATAACGTATAACGTATAACGTATAACGAATAACGTATATCGTATAACGTATAACGTATAATGTACAACGTTTAACGTATAACGTATAACGTATAACGTAGAACGTATAACGTACAACGTATAACGTATAACGTATAACGTATAACGTATAACGTATAACGTATAACGTATAACGTATAACGTATAACGTATAACGTATAACGTACAACGTATAACGTATAACGTATAACGTATAACGTACAACTTATAACGTATAACGTATAACGCATAACGTATAACGTATAGCGTCTAACGTATAACGTATAACGTAAACGTATAACGTATAACGTATAACGTATAATGTATAACGTATAACGTATAACCTATAACGTATATCGCATAACGTATAAAGTATAACGTACAACATATAACGTATAACGTATAACGTATAACGTATAACGTATAACGTATAACGTATAACGTATAACGTACAACGTATAACGTATAACGTATAACGCATAACGTATAACGTATAGCGTCTAACGTATAACGTATAACGTATAACGTATAACGTATAACGTATAACGTATAACGTATAACGTATAACGTATAACGTATAACGTATAACGTATAGCGTATAACGTATAACGAATGACGATTAACGTAAAACGTATGACGTATTAAATATTACGTATAACGTATAACGTATAACGTATAACGTATAACGTATAACGTATGACGTATAACGTATAACGTATAACGTATAACGTATAACGTATAACGTATAACGTATAACGTATAACGTATAACGTATAACGTATAACGTATAACGTATAACGTATAACGTATAACGTATAACGTATAACGTATAACGTATAGCGTATAACGTATAACGAATGACGATTAACGTAAAACGTATGACGTATTAAATATTACGTATAACGTATAACGTATAACGTATAACGTATAACGTATAACGTATAACGTAGAACGTATAACGTACAACGTATAACGTATAACGTATAACGTATAACGTATAACGTATAACGTATAACGTATAACGTATAACGTATAACGTATAACGTACAACGTATAACGTATAACGTATAACGTATAACGTATAACGTACAACTTATAACGTATAACGTATAACGCATAACGTATAACGTATAGCGTCTAACGTATAACGTATAACGTATAACGTATAACGTATAACGTATAACGTATAACGTATAACGTATAACGTATAACGTATAACGTATAACGTATAGCGTATAACGTATAACGTATGACGATTAACGTAAAACGTATGACGTATTACATATTACGTATAACGTATAACGTATAACGTATATCGTATAACTTATAACGTATAACGTATAACGTAAACGTATAACGTATAACGTATAACGTATAATGTATAACGTATAACGTATAACCTATAACGTATATCGCATAACGTATAAAGTATAACGTACAACATATAACGTATAACGTATAACGTATAACGTATAACGTATAACGTATAACGTATAACGTATAACGTACAACGTATAACGTATAACGTATAACGCATAACGTATAACGTATAGCGTCTAACGTATAACGTATAACGTATAACGTATAACGTATAACGTATAACGTATAACGTATAACGTATAACGTATAACGTATAACGTATAGCGTATAACGTATAACGAATGACGATTAACGTAAAACGTATGACGTATTAAATATTACGTATAACGTATAACGTATAACGTATAACGTATAACGTATAACGTATAACGTATAACGTATAACGTATAGCGTATAACGTATAACGTATGACGATTAACGTAAAACGTATGACGTATTACATATTACGTATAACGTATAACGTATAATGTATAACGTATAACTTATAACGTATAACGTATAACGTATAACGTATAACGTATAACGTATAACGTATAACGTATAACGTATAACGTATAACGTATAACGCATAACGTATAACGTATAACGTATGACGTATAACGTATATCGTATAACGCACAACGTTTAACGTATAACGTATAACGTATAACGTATAACGTATAACGTATAACGTATAACGTATAACGTATAACGTATAACGTATAACGTATAACGTATAACGTATAACGTATAACGTATAACGTATAACGTATAACGTATAACGTATAACGTATAACGTATAACGTATAACGTATAACGTATAACGTATAACGTATAGCGTATAACGTATAACGAATGACGATTAACGTAAAACGTATGACGTATTACATATTACGTATAACGTATAACGTATAACGTATAACGTATAACGTATAACGTATAACGTATAACGTATAACGTATAACGTATAACGTATAACGTATAACGTATAACGTATAACGTATAATGTATAACGTATAACGTATAACGTATAACGTATAACGCATAACGTATAAAGTATAACGTACAACATATAACGTATAACGTATAACGTATAACGTATAGCGTATAACGTATAACGTATAACGTATAACGTATAACGTATAACGTATAACGTATAACGCATAACGTATAACGTATAACGTATGACGTATAACGTATATCGTATAACGTACAACGTTTAACGTATAACGTATAACGTATAACGTATAACGTATAACGTATAACGTATAACGTATAACGTATAACGTATAACGTATAACGTATAACGTATAACGTATAACGTATAACGTATAACGTATAGCGTATAACGTATAACGAATGACGATTAACGTAAAACGTATGACGTATTACATATTACGTATAACGTATAACGTATAACGTATAACGTATAACGTATAACGTATAACGTATAACGTATAACGTATAACGTATAACGTATAACGCATAACGTATAAAGTATAACGTACAACATATAACGTATAACGTATAACGTATAACCTATAGCGTATAACGTATAACGTATAACGTATAACGTACAACGTATAACGTATAACGTATAACGCATAACGTATAACGCATAGCGTATGACGTATAACGTATATCGTATAACGTACAACGTTTAACGTATAACGTATAACGTATAACGTATAACGTATAACGTATAACGTATAACGTATAACGTATAACGTATAACGTATAACGTATAACGTATAACGTATAACGTATAACGTATAACGTATAACGTATAACGTATAACGTATAGCGTATAACGTATAACGAATGACGATTAACGTAATACGTATGACGTATTACATATTACGTATAACGTATAACGTATAACGTATAACGTATAACGTATAACGTATAACGTGTAACGTATAACGCATAACGTATAACGTATAGCGTCTAACGTATAACGTATGACGTATAACGTATATCGTATAACGTACAACGTTTAACGTATAACGTATAACGTATAACGTATAACGTATAACGTATAACGTATAACGTATAACGTATAGCGTATAACGTATAACGTATAACGTATAACGTATAACGTGTAACGTATAACGTATAACGTATAACGTATAACGTATAACGTACAACGTATAACGTATAACGTATAACGAATAACGTATAACGTATATCGCATGACGTATAACGCATAACGTATAACGTATAACGTACAACGTAAAACGTATAACGTATATCCTATAACGCATAACGTATAACGTATAACGTATAACGTATAACGTATAACGTATAACGTATAGCGTATAACGTATAACGTATGACGATTAACGTAAAACGTATGACGTATTACATATTACGTATAACGTATAACGTATAACGTATAACGTATAACGCATAACGTATAACATATAACGTATAACGTATAACGTATAACGTAAAACGTATAACGTATAACGTATAACGTATAACGTATAACGTATAACGTATAACGTATAACGTATAACGCATAACGTATAACGTATAACGTACAACATATAACGTATAACGTATAACGTATAACGTATAACGTGTAACGTATAACGTATAACGTACAACGTATAACGTATAACGTATAACGTATAACGTATAACGTATAGCGTCTAACGTATAACGTATGACGTATAACGTATATCGTATAACGTACAACGTTTAACGTATAACGTATAACGTATAACGTATAACGTATAACGTATAACGTATAACGTATAACGTATAGCGTATAACGTATAACGTATAACGTATAACGTATAACGTATAACGTATAACGTATAACGTATAACGTATAACGTATAACGTACAACGTATAACGTATAACGTATAACGAATAACGTATAACGTATATCGCATGACGTATAACGCATAACGTATAACGTATAACGTACAACGTAAAACGTATAACGTATATCCTATAACGCATAACGTACAACGTCTAACGTATAACGTATAACGTATAACGTATAACGTACAACGTATAACGTATAACGTATAACGTATAGCGTATAACGTATAACGTATAACGTATAACGTATAACGTATAAAGTATAACGTATAACGTATAACGTATAACGTATAACGCATAACGTATAATGGATAACGTATAATGTATAACGTATAACGTATAACGTATAACGTATAACGTACAACGTTTAACGTATAACGTATAACGTATAACGTATAACGTATAACGTTTAGCGTATAACGTATAACGTATAACGTATAACGTACAACGTATAACGTATAACGTATAAAGTATAACGTACAACGTACAACGTATAACGTATAACGTATAACGCATAACGTATAACGTATAGCGTCTAACGTATAACGTATAACGTATAACGTATAACGTATAACGTATAACGTATAACGTATAACGTATAACGTATAACGTATAACGTATAACGTATAACGCATAACGTATAACGTATAGCGTCTAACGTATAACGTATAACGTATAACGTATAACGTATAACGCTTAACGTATAACGTATAACGTATAACGTATAACGTATAACGTATGGCGTATAACGTATAACGTATGACGATTAACGTAAAACGTATGACGTATTACATATTACGTATAACGTATAACGTATAACGTATAACGTATAACGTATAACGTATAACGTATAACGTATAACGTATAACGTATAACGTATAACGTATAACGTATAACGTATGGCGTATAACGTATAACGTATAACGAATAACGTATATCGTATAACGTATAACGTATAATGTACAACGTTTAACGTATAACGTATAACGTATAACGTAGAACGTATAACGTACAACGTATAACGTATAACGTATAACGCATAACGTATAACGTATAACGTATAACGTATAACGTATAACGTATAACGTATAACGTACAACGTATAACGTATAACGTATAACGTATAACGTACAAATTATAACGTGTAACGTATAACGCATAACGTATAACGTATAGCGTCTAACGTATAACGTATAACGTATAACGTATAACGTATAAAGTATAACGTATAACGTATAACGTATAACGTACAACGTATAACGTATAACGTATAACGTATAACGTACAAATTATAACGTATAACGTATAACGCATAACGTATAACGTATAGCGTCTAACGTATAACGTATAACGTATAACGTATAACTTATAACGTATAACGTATAACGTAAACGTATAACGTATAACGTATAACGTATAATGTATAACGTATAACGTATAACCTATAACGTATAACGCATAACGTATAAAGTATAACGTACAACATATAACGTATAACGTATAACGTATAACGTATAGCGTATAACGTATAACGTATAACGTATAACGTACAACGTATAACGTATAACGTATAACGCATAACGTATAACGTATAGCGTCTAACGTATAACGTATAACGTATAACGTATAACGTATAACGTATAACGTATAACGTATAACGTATAACGTATGACGTATAACGAATAGCGTATAACGTATAACGAATGACGATTAACGTAAAACGTATGACGTATTAAATATTACGTATAACGTATAACGTATAACGTATAACGTATAACGTATAACGTATAACGTATAACGTATAACGTATAACGTATAACGTATAACGTATAACGTATAACGTATAACGTATAACGTATAACGTATAACGTAAAACGTATAACGTATAACGTATAACGTATAACGTATAACGTATAACGTATAACGTATAACGTATAACGTATAACGTATAACGCATAACGTATAACGTATAACGTATGACGTATAACGTATATCGTATAACGTACAACGTTTAACGTATAACGTATAACGTATAACGTATAACGTATAACGTATAACGTATAACGTATAACGTATAACGTATAACGTATAACGTATAACGTATAACGTATAACGTATAACGTATAACGTATAACGTATAACGTATAACGCATAACGTATAACGTATAACGTATGACGTATAACGTATATCGTATGACGTACAACGTTTAACGTATAACGTATAACGTATAACGTATAACGTATAACGTATAACGTATAACGTATAGCGTATAACGTATAACGAATGACGATTAACGTAAAACGTATGACGTATTACATATTACGTATAACGTATAACGTATGACGTATAACGTATAACGTATAACGTATAACGTATAACGTATAACGTATAACGTATAACGTATAACGTATAACGTATAACGTATAACGTATAACGTATAACGTATAACGTATAGCGTATAACGTATAACGTATAACGTATAACGTAAAACGTATGACGTATTACATATTACGTATAACGTATAACGTATAACGTATAACGTATAACGTATAACGTATAACGTATAACGTATAACGTATAACGTATAACGTATAACGTATAACGCATAACGTATAACGTATAACGTATGACGTATAACGTATATCGTATAACGTACAACGTTTAACGTATAACGTATAACGTATAACGTATAACGTATAACGTATAACGTAAAACGTATAACGTATAACGTATAACGTATAACGTATAACGTATAACGTATAACGTATAACGTATAACGTATAACGTATAACGTATAACGTATAACGTATAACGTATAACGTATAATGTATAACGTATAACGTATAACGTATAACGTATAACGCATAACGTATAAAGTATAACGTACAACATATAACGTATAACGTATAACGTATAACGTATAGCGTATAACGTATAACGTTTAACGTATAACGTACAACGTATAACGTATAACGTATAACGCATAACGTATAACGTATAACGTATAACGTATAACGTATAACGTATAACGTATGGCGTATAACGTATAACGTATGACGATTAACGTAAAACGTATGACGTATTACATATTACGTATAACGTATAACGTATAACGTATAACGTATAACGTATAACGTATAACGTATAACGTATAACGTATAACGTATAACGTATAACGTATAACGTATAACGTATAACGTATAACGTATAACGTATAACGAATAACGTATATCGTATAACGTATAACGTATAATGTACAACGTTTAACGTATAACGTATAACGTATAACGTAGAACGTATAACGTACAACGTATAACGTATAACGTATAACGTATAACGTATAACGTATAACGTATAACGTATAACGTATAACGTATAACGTATAACGTACAACGTATAACGTATAACGTATAACGTATAACGTACAACTTATAACGTATAACGTATAACGCATAACGTATAACGTATAGCGTCTAACGTATAACGTATAACGTAAACGTATAACGTATAACGTATAACGTATAACGTATAATGTATAACGTATAACGTATAACCTATAACGTATATCGCATAACGTATAAAGTATAACGTACAACATATAACGTATAACGTATAACGTATAACGTATAACGTATAACGTATAACGTATAACGTATAACGTACAACGTATAACGTATAACGTATAACGCATAACGTATAACGTATAGCGTCTAACGTATAACGTATAACGTATAACGTATAACGTATAACGTATAACGTATAACGTATAACGTATAACGTATAACGTATAACGTATAGCGTATAACGTATAACGAATGACGATTAACGTAAAACGTATGACGTATTAAATATTACGTATAACGTATAACGTATAACGTATAACGTATAACGTATAACGCATAACGTATAACGTATAACGTATAACGTATAACGTATAACGTATAACGTATAACGTATAACGTATAACGTATAACGTATAACGTATAACGTATAACGTATAACGTATAACGTATAATGTATAACGTATAACGTATAACGTATAACGTATAACGCATAACGTATAAAGTATAACGTACAACATATAACGTATAACGTATAACGTATAACGTATAGCGTATAACGTATAACGTATAACGTATAACGTACAACGTATAACGTATAACGTATAACGCATAACGTATAACGTATAGCGTCTAACGTATAACGTATAACGTATAACGTATAACGTATAACGTATAACGTATAACGTATAACGTATAACGTATAACGTATAACGTATAACGTATAACGTATAGCGTATAACGTATAACGAATGACGATTAACGTAAAACGTATGACGTATTAAATATTACGTATAACGTATAACGTATAACGTATAACGTATAACGTATAACGTATAACGTATAACGTATAACGTATAACGTATAACGTATAACGTATAACGTATAACGTATAACGTATAACGTATAACGTATAACGTATAACGTATAACGTATAACGTATAACGTATAACGTATAACGTATAACGTATAACGTATAGCGTATAACGTATAACGAATGACGATTAACGTAAAACGTATGACGTATTAAATATTACGTATAACGTATAACGTATAACGTATAACGTATAACGTAGAACGTATAACGTACAACGTATAACGTATAACGTATAACGTATAACGTATAACGTATAACGTATAACGTATAACGTATAACGTATAACGTATAACGTACAACGTATAACGTATAACGTATAACGTATAACGTACAACTTATAACGTATAACGTATAACGCATAACGTATAACGTATAGCGTCTAACGTATAACGTATAACGTATAACGTATAACGTATAACGTATAACGTATAACGTATAACGTATAACGTATAACGTATAACGTATAACGTATAGCGTATAACGTATAACGTATGACGATTAACGTAAAACGTATGACGTATTACATATTACGTATAACGTATAACGTATAACGTATAACGTATAACTTATAACGTATAACGTATAACGTAAACGTATAACGTATAACGTATAACGTATAATGTATAACGTATAACGTATAACCTATAACGTATATCGCATAACGTATAAAGTATAACGTACAACATATAACGTATAACGTAAAACGTATAACGTATAACGTATAACGTATAACGTATAACGTATAACGTACAACGTATAACGTATAACGTATAACGCATAACGTATAACGTATAGCGTCTAACGTATAACGTATAACGTATAACGTATAACGTATAACGTATAACGTATAACGTATAACGTATAACGTATAACGTATAACGTATAACGTATAGCGTATAACGTATAACGAATGACGATTAACGTAAAACGTATGACGTATTAAATATTACGTATAACGTATAACGTATAACGTATAACGTATAACGTATAACGTATAACGTATAACGTATAACGTATAGCGTATAACGTATAACGTATGACGATTAACGTAAAACGTATGACGTATTACATATTACGTATAACGTATAACGTATAACGTATAACGTATAACTTATAACGTATAACGTATAACGTATAACGTATAACGTATAACGTATAACGTATAACGTATAACGTATAACGTATAACGTATAACGCATAACGTATAACGTATAACGTATGACGTATAACGTATATCGTATAACGCACAACGTTTAACGTATAACGTATAACGTATAACGTATAACGTATAACGTATAACGTATAACGTATAACGTATAACGTATAACGTATAACGTATAATGTATAACGTATAACGTATAACGTATAACGTATAACGCATAACGTATAAAGTATAACGTACAACATATAACGTATAACGTATAACGTATAACGTATAGCGTATAACGTATAACGTATAACGTATAACGTATAACGTATAACGTATAACGTATAACGCATAACGTATAACGTATAACGTATGACGTATAACGTATATCGTATAACGTACAACGTTTAACGTATAACGTATAACGTATAACGTATAACGTATAACGTATAACGTATAACGTATAACGTATAACGTATAACGTATAACGTATAACGTATAACGTATAACGTATAACGTATAGCGTATAACGTATAACGAATGACGATTAACGTAAAACGTATGACGTATTACATATTACGTATAACGTATAACGTATAACGTATAACGTATAACGTATAACGTATAACGTATAACGTATAACGTATAACGTATAACGTATAACATATAACGTATAACGTATAACGTATAACGTATAACGTATAACGTATAGCGTATAACGTATGACGATTAACGTAAAACGTATGACGTATTACATATTACGTATAACGTATAACGTATAACGTATAACGTATAACGTATAACGTAAAACGTATAACGTATAACGTATAACGTATAACGTATAACGTATAACGTATAATGTATAACGTATAACGTATAACGTATAACGTATAACGTATAACGCATAACGTATAAAGTATAACGTACAACATATAACGTATAACGTATAACGTATAACCTATAGCGTATAACGTATAACGTATAACGTATAACGTATAACGTATAACGTATAACGTATAACGTATAACGTATAACGTATAACGTATAACGTATAACGTATAACGTATAGCGTATAACGTATAACGTATGACGATTAACGTAAAACGTATGACGTATTACATATTACGTATAACGTATAACGTATAACGTATAACGTATAACGCATAACGTATAACATATAACGTATAACGTATAACGTATAACGTAAAACGTATAACGTATAACGTATAACGTATAACGTATAACGTATAACGTATAACGTATAACGTATAACGCATAACGTATAACGTATAACGTACAACATATAACGTATAACGTATAACGTATAACGTATAACGTGTAACGTATAACGTATAACGTACAACGTATAACGTATAACGTATAACGCATAACGTATAACGTATAGCGTCTAACGTATAACGTATGACGTATAACGTATATCGTATAACGTACAACGTTTAACGTATAACCTATAACGTATAACGTATAACGTATAACGTATAACGTATAACGTATAACGTATAGCGTATAACGTATAACGAATGACGATTAACGTAAAACGTATGACGTATTAAATATTACGTATAACGTATAACGTATAACGTATAACGTATAACGTATAACGTATAACGTATAACGTATAACGTATAGCGTATAACGTATAACGTATGACGATTAACGTAAAACGTATGACGTATTACATATTACGTATAACGTATAACGTATAACGTATAACGTATAACTTATAACGTATAACGTATAACGTATAACGTATAACGTATAACGTATAACGTATAACGTATAACGTATAACGTATAACGTATAACGCATAACGTATAACGTATAACGTATGACGTATAACGTATATCGTATAACGCACAACGTTTAACGTATAACGTATAACGTATAACGTATAACGTATAACGTATAACGTATAACGTATAACGTATAACGTATAACGTATAACGTATAATGTATAACGTATAACGTATAACGTATAACGTATAACGCATAACGTATAAAGTATAACGTACAACATATAACGTATAACGTATAACGTATAACGTATAGCGTATAACGTATAACGTATAACGTATAACGTATAACGTATAACGTATAACGTATAACGCATAACGTATAACGTATAACGTATAACGTATAACGTATAACGTATAATGTATAACGTATAACGTATAACGTATAACGTATAACGCATAACGTATAAAGTATAACGTACAACATATAACGTATAACGTATAACGTATAACGTATAGCGTATAACGTATAACGTATAACGTATAACGTATAACGTATAACGTATAACGTATAACGCATAACGTATAACGTATAACGTATGACGTATAACGTATATCGTATAACGTACAACGTTTAACGTATAACGTATAACGTATAACGTATAACGTATAACGTATAACGTATAACGTATAACGTATAACGTATAACGTATAACGTATAACGTATAACGTATAACGTATAACGTATAGCGTATAACGTATAACGAATGACGATTAACGTAAAACGTATGACGTATTACATATTACGTATAACGTATAACGTATAACGTATAACGTATAACGTATAACGTATAACGTATAACGTATAACGTATAACGTATAACGTATAACATATAACGTATAACGTATAACGTATAACGTATAACGTATAACGTATAGCGTATAACGTATGACGATTAACGTAAAACGTATGACGTATTACATATTACGTATAACGTATAACGTATAACGTATAACGTATAACGTATAACGTAAAACGTATAACGTATAACGTATAACGTATAACGTATAACGTATAACGTATAATGTATAACGTATAACGTATAACGTATAACGTATAACGTATAACGCATAACGTATAAAGTATAACGTACAACATATAACGTATAACGTATAACGTATAACCTATAGCGTATAACGTATAACGTATAACGTATAACGTATAACGTATAACGTATAACGTATAACGTATAACGTATAACGTATAACGTATAACGTATAACGTATAACGTATAGCGTATAACGTATAACGTATGACGATTAACGTAAAACGTATGACGTATTACATATTACGTATAACGTATAACGTATAACGTATAACGTATAACGCATAACGTATAACATATAACGTATAACGTATAACGTATAACGTAAAACGTATAACGTATAACGTATAACGTATAACGTATAACGTATAACGTATAACGTATAACGTATAACGCATAACGTATAACGTATAACGTACAACATATAACGTATAACGTATAACGTATAACGTATAACGTGTAACGTATAACGTATAACGTACAACGTATAACGTATAACGTATAACGCATAACGTATAACGTATAGCGTCTAACGTATAACGTATGACGTATAACGTATATCGTATAACGTACAACGTTTAACGTATAACCTATAACGTATAACGTATAACGTATAACGTATAACGTATAACGTATAACGTATAGCGTATAACGTATAACGAATGACGATTAACGTAAAACGTATGACGTATTAAATATTACGTATAACGTATAACGTATAACGTATAACGTATAACGTATAACGTATAACGTATAACGTATAACGTATAGCGTATAACGTATAACGTATGACGATTAACGTAAAACGTATGACGTATTACATATTACGTATAACGTATAACGTATAACGTATAACGTATAACTTATAACGTATAACGTATAACGTATAACGTATAACGTATAACGTATAACGTATAACGTATAACGTATAACGTATAACGTATAACGCATAACGTATAACGTATAACGTATGACGTATAACGTATATCGTATAACGCACAACGTTTAACGTATAACGTATAACGTATAACGTATAACGTATAACGTATAACGTATAACGTATAACGTATAACGTATAACGTATAACGTATAATGTATAACGTATAACGTATAACGTATAACGTATAACGCATAACGTATAAAGTATAACGTACAACATATAACGTATAACGTATAACGTATAACGTATAGCGTATAACGTATAACGTATAACGTATAACGTATAACGTATAACGTATAACGTATAACGCATAACGTATAACGTATAACGTATGACGTATAACGTATATCGTATAACGTACAACGTTTAACGTATAACGTATAACGTATAACGTATAACGTATAACGTATAACGTATAACGTATAACGTATAACGTATAACGTATAACGTATAACGTATAACGTATAACGTATAACGTATAGCGTATAACGTATAACGAATGACGATTAACGTAAAACGTATGACGTATTACATATTACGTATAACGTATAACGTATAACGTATAACGTATAACGTATAACGTATAACGTATAACGTATAACGTATAACGTATAACGTATAACATATAACGTATAACGTATAACGTATAACGTATAACGTATAACGTATAGCGTATAACGTATGACGATTAACGTAAAACGTATGACGTATTACATATTACGTATAACGTATAACGTATAACGTATAACGTATAACGTATAACGTAAAACGTATAACGTATAACGTATAACGTATAACGTATAACGTATAACGTATAATGTATAACGTATAACGTATAACGTATAACGTATAACGTATAACGCATAACGTATAAAGTATAACGTACAACATATAACGTATAACGTATAACGTATAACCTATAGCGTATAACGTATAACGTATAACGTATAACGTATAACGTATAACGTATAACGTATAACGTATAACGTATAACGTATAACGTATAACGTATAACGTATAACGTATAGCGTATAACGTATAACGTATGACGATTAACGTAAAACGTATGACGTATTACATATTACGTATAACGTATAACGTATAACGTATAACGTATAACGCATAACGTATAACATATAACGTATAACGTATAACGTATAACGTAAAACGTATAACGTATAACGTATAACGTATAACGTATAACGTATAACGTATAACGTATAACGTATAACGCATAACGTATAACGTATAACGTACAACATATAACGTATAACGTATAACGTATAACGTATAACGTGTAACGTATAACGTATAACGTACAACGTATAACGTATAACGTATAACGCATAACGTATAACGTATAGCGTCTAACGTATAACGTATGACGTATAACGTATATCGTATAACGTACAACGTTTAACGTATAACCTATAACGTATAACGTATAACGTATAACGTATAACGTATAACGTATAACGTATAGCGTATAACGTATAACGTATAACGTATAACGTATAACGTATAACGTATAACGTATAACGTATAACGTATAACGTATAACGTATAACGTACAACGTATAACGTATAACGTATAACGAATAACGTATAACGTATATCGCATGACGTATAACGCATAACGTATAACGTATAACGTACAACGTAAAACGTATAACGTATATCCTATAACGCATAACGTACAACGTCTAACGTATAACGTATAACGTATAACGTATAACGTACAACGTATAACGTATAACGTATAACGTATAGCGTATAACGTATAACGTATAACGTATAACGTATAACGTATAACGTATAACGTATAACGTATAACGTATAACGTATAACGCATAACGTATAACGGATAACGTATAATGTATAACGTATAACGTATAACGTATAACGTATAACGTACAACGTTTAACGTATAACGTATAACGTATAACGTATAACGTATAACGTATAGCGTATAACGTATAACGTATAACGTATAACGTATAACGTATAACGTATAACGTATAACGTATAACGTATAACGTATAACGCATAACGTATAACGTATAACGCATAACGTATAACGTATAGCGTCTAACGTATAACGTATAACGTATAACGTATAACGTATAACGTTTAACGTATAACGTATAACGTATAACGTATAACGTATAACGTATGGCGTATAACGTATAACGTATGACGATTAACGTAAAACGTATGACGTATTACATATTACGTATAACGTATAACGTATAACGTATAACGTATAACGTATAACGTATAACGTATAACGTATAACGTATAACGTATAACGTATAACGTATAACGTATAACGTATGGCGTATAACGTATAACGTATAACGAATAACGTATATCGTATAACGTATAACGTATAATGTACAACGTTAACGTATAACGTATAACGTATAACGTAGAACGTATAACGTACAACGTATAACGTATAACGTATAACGTATAACGTATAACGTATAACGTATAACGTATAACGTATAACGTATAACGTATAACGTACAACGTATAACGTATAACGTATAACGTATAACGTACAAATTATAACGTATAACGTATAACGCATAACGTATAACGTATAGCGTCTAACGTATAACGTATAACGTATAACGTATAACGTATAACGTATAACGTATAACGTATAACGTATAACGTATAACGTATAACGTATAACGTATAGCGTATAACGTATAACGTATAACGTATAACGTATAACGTATAACGTATAACGTATAACGTATAACGTATAACGTATAACGCATAACGTATAACGTATAACGCATAACGTATAACGTATAGCGTATAACGTATAGCGTATAACGTATAACGTATGACGATTAACGTAAAACGTATGACGTATTACATATTACTTATAACGTATAACGTATAACGTATAACGTATAACTTATAACGTATAACGTATAACGTAAACGTAT
Source organism: Ptiloglossa arizonensis (assembly GCF_051014685.1). Classification (NCBI taxonomy): domain Eukaryota; kingdom Metazoa; phylum Arthropoda; class Insecta; order Hymenoptera; family Colletidae; genus Ptiloglossa; species Ptiloglossa arizonensis. The sequence continues at coordinate 46,861 of NW_027479903.1, forward strand.
AACGTAAAACGTATAACGTATAATGTATAACGTATAACGTATAACGTATAACGTATAACGTATAACGTATAACGTATAACGTATAACGTATAACGTATAACGCATAACGTATAACGTATAACGCATAACGTATAACGTATAGCGTCTAACGTATAACGTATAACGTATAACGTATAACGTATAACGTTTAACGTATAACGTATAACGTATAACGTATAACGTATAACGTATGGCGTATAACGTATAACGTATGACGATTAACGTAAAACGTATGACGTATTACATATTACGTATAACGTATAACGTATAACGTATAACGTATAACGTATAACGTATAACGTATAACGTATAACGTATAACGTATAACGTATAACGTATAACGTATAACGTATGGCGTATAACGTATAACGTATAACGAATAACGTATATCGTATAACGTATAACGTATAATGTACAACGTTAACGTATAACGTATAACGTATAACGTAGAACGTATAACGTACAACGTATAACGTATAACGTATAACGTATAACGTATAACGTATAACGTATAACGTATAACGTATAACGTATAACGTATAACGTACAACGTATAACGTATAACGTATAACGTATAACGTACAAATTATAACGTATAACGTATAACGCATAACGTATAACGTATAGCGTCTAACGTATAACGTATAACGTATAACGTATAACGTATAACGTATAACGTATAACGTATAACGTATAACGTATAACGTATAACGTATAACGTATAGCGTATAACGTATAACGTATAACGTATAACGTATAACGTATAACGTATAACGTATAACGTATAACGTATAACGTATAACGCATAACGTATAACGTATAACGCATAACGTATAACGTATAGCGTATAACGTATAGCGTATAACGTATAACGTATGACGATTAACGTAAAACGTATGACGTATTACATATTACTTATAACGTATAACGTATAACGTATAACGTATAACTTATAACGTATAACGTATAACGTAAACGTATAACGTAAAACGTATAACGTATAATGTATAACGTATAACGTATAACCTATAACGTATAACGCATAACGTATAAAGTATAACGTACAACATATAACGTATAACGTATAACGTATAACGTATAACGTATAACGTATAACGTATAACGTATAACGTACAACGTATAACGTATAACGTATAACGCATAACGTATAACGTATAGCGTCTAACGTATAACGTATAACGTATAACGTATAACGTATAACGTATAACGTATAACGTATAACGTATAACGTATGACGTATAACGTATAGCGTATAACGTATAACGAATGACGATTAACGTAAAACGTATGACGTATTAAATATTACGTATAACGTATAACGTATAACGTATAACGTATAACGTATAACGTATAACGTATAACGTATAACGTATAACGTATAACGTATAACGTATAACGTATAACGTATAACGTATAACGTAAAACGTATAACGTATAACGTATAACGTATAACGTATAACGTATAACGTATAACGTATAACGTATAACGTATAACGTATAACGCATAACGTATAACGTATAACGTATGACGTATAACGTATATCGTATAACGTACAACGTTTAACGTATAACGTATAACGTATAACGTATAACGTATAACGTATAACGTATAACGTATAACGTATAACGTATAACGTATAACGTATAACTTATAACGTATAACGTATAACGTATAACGTATAACGTATAACGTATAGCGTATAACGTATAACGAATGACGATTAACGTAAAACGTATGACGTATTACATATTACGTATAACGTATAACGTATGACGTATAACGTATAACGTATAACGTATAACGTATAACGTATAACGTATAACGTATAACGTATAACGTATAACGTATAACGTATAACGTATAGCGTATAACGTATAACGTATAACGTATAACGTAAAACGTATGACGTATTACATATTACGTATAACGTATAACGTATAACGTATAACGTATAACGTATAACGTATAACGTATAACGTATAACGTATAGCGTATAACGTATAACGTATAACGTATAACGTATAACGTATAACGTATAATGTATAACGTATAACGTATAACGTATAACGTATAACGCATAACGTATAAAGTATAACGTACAACATATAACGTATAACGTATAACGTATAACGTATAGCGTATAACGTATAACGTATAACGTATAACGTACAACGTATAACGTATAACGTATAACGCATAACGTATAACGTATAGCGTCTAACGTATAACGTATAACGTATAACGTATAACGTATAACGTATAACGTATAACGTATAACGTATAACGTATAACGTATAACGTATAGCGTATAACGTATAACGAATGACGATTAACGTAAAACGTATGACGTATTAAATATTACGTATAACGTATAACGTATAACGTATAACGTATAACGTATAACGTATAACGTATAACGTATAACGTATAACGTATAACGTATAACGTATAACGTATAACGTATAACGTATAACGTATAACGTATAACGTATAACGTATAACGTATAACGTATAACGTATAACGTATAACGTATAACGTATAACGTATAACGTATAACGTATAACGTATAACGTATAACGTATGGCGTATAACGTATAACGTATGACGATTAACGTAAAACGTATGACGTATTACATATTACGTATAACGTATAACGTATAACGTATAACGTATAACGTATAACGTATAACGTATAACGTATAACGTATAACGTATAACGTATAACGTATAACGTATAACGTATAACGTATAACGTATAACGTATAACGAATAACGTATATCGTATAACGTATAACGTATAATGTACAACGTTTAACGTATAACGTATAACGTATAACGTAGAACGTATAACGTATAACGTATAACGTATAACGTATAACGTATAACGTATAACGTATAACGTATAACGTATAACGTATAACGTATAACGTATAACGTACAACGTATAACGTATAACGTATAACGTATAACGTACAACTTATAACGTATAACGTATAACGCATAACGTATAACGTATAGCGTCTAACGTATAACGTATAACGTATAACGTATAACGTATAACGTATAACGTATAACGTATAACGTATAACGTATAACGTATAACGTATAACGTATAGCGTATAACGTATAACGTATGACGATTAACGTAAAACGTATGACGTATTACATATTACGTATAACGTATAACGTATAACGTATAACGTATAACTTATAACGTATAACGTATAACGTAAACGTATAACGTATAACGTATAACGTATAACGTATAACGTATAACGTATAACCTATAACGTATATCGCATAACGTATAAAGTATAACGTACAACATATAACGTATAACGTATAACGTATAACGTATAACGTATAACGTATAACGTATAACGTATAACGTACAACGTATAACGTATAACGTATAACGCATAACGTATAACGTATAGCGTCTAACGTATAACGTATAACGTATAACGTATAACGTATAACGTATAACGTATAACGTATAACGTATAACGTATAACGTATAACGTATAGCGTATAACGTATAACGTATAACGTATAGCGTATAACGTATAACGAATGACGATTAACGTAAAACGTATGACGTATTAAATATTACGTATAACGTATAACGTATAACGTATAACGTATAACGTATAACGTATAACGTATAACGTATAACGTATAGCGTATAACGTATAACGTATGACGATTAACGTAAAACGTATGACGTATTACATATTACGTATAACGTATAACGTATAACGTATAACGTATAACTTATAACGTATAACGTATAACGTATAACGTATAACGTATAACGTATAACGTATAACGTATAACGTATAACGTATAACGTATAACGTATAACGTATAACGTATAACGCATAACGTATAACGTATAACGTATGACGTATAACGTATATCGTATAACGCACAACGTTTAACGTATAACGTATAACGTATAACGTATAACGTATAACGTATAACGTATAACGTATAACGTATAACGTATAACGTATAACGTATAACGTATAACGTATAACGTATAACGTATAACGTATAACGTATAACGTATAACGTACAACATATAACGTATAACGTATAACGTATAACGTATAACGTATAACGTATAACGTATAACGTATAACGTATAACGTATAGCGTATAACGTATAACGAATGACGATTAACGTAAAGCGTATGACGTATTAAATATTACGTATATCGTATAACGTACAACGTTTAACGTATAACGTATAACGTATAACGTATAACGTATAACGTATAACGTATAACGTATAACGTATAACGTATAACGTATAACGTATAACGTATAACGTATAACGTATAACGTATAACGTATAACGTATAACGTATAACGTATAACGTATAACGTATAGCGTATAACGTATAACGAATGACGATTAACGTAAAACGTATGACGTATTACATATTACGTATAACGTATAACGTATAACGTATAACGTATAACGTATAACGTATAACGTATAACGTATAACGTATAACGTATAACGTATAACGTATAACGTATAACGTATAACGTATAACGTATAACGTATAACGTATAACGTATAGCGTATAACGTATAACGTATGACGATTAACGTAAAACGTATGACGTATTACATATTACGTATAACGTATAACGTATAACGTATAACGTATAACGTATAACGTATAACGTATAACGTATAACGTATAACGTATAACGTATAACGTATAACGTATAACGTATAACGAATAACGTATAATGTATAACGTATAACGTATAACGTATAACGTATAACGCATAACGTATAAAGTATAACGTACAACATATAACGTATAACGTATAACGTATAACGTATAACGTATAGCGTATACCGTATAACGTATAACGTATAACGTACAACGTATAACGTATAACGTATAACGCATAACGTATAACGTATAGCATCTAACGTATAACGTATAACGTATAACGTATAACCTATAACGTATAACGTATAACGTAAAACGTATAACGTATAACGTATAACGTATAACGTATAGCGTATAACGTATAACGTATGACGATTAACGTAAAACGTATGACGTATTACATATTACGTATAACGTATAACGTATAACGTACAACGTATAACGTATAACGTATAACGTATAACGTATAACGTATAACGTATAACGTATAACGTATAACGTATAACGTATAACGTATAACGAATAACGTATAATGTATAACGTATAACGTATAACGTATAACGTATAACGCATAACGTATAAAGTATAACGTACAACATATAACGTATAACGTATAACGTATAACGTATAGCGTATACCGTATAACGTATAACGTATAACGTACAACGTATAACGTATAACGTATAACGCACAACGTATAACGTATAGCATCTAACGTATAACGTATAACGTATAACGTATAACCTATAACGTATAACGTATAACGTAAAACGTATAACGTATAACGTATAACGTATAGCGTATAACGTATAACGAATGACGATTAACGTAAAACGTATGACGTATTAAATATTACGTATAACGTATAACGTATAACGTATAACGTATAACGTAAAACGTATAACGTATAACGTATAACGTATAACGTATAAAGTATAACGTATAACGTATAACGTATAACGTATAACGTATAACGTATAACGTATAACGTATAGCGTATAACGTATAACGTATGACGATTAACGTAAAACGTATGACGTATTACATATTACGTATAACGTATAACGTATAACGTATAACGTATAACGTATAACGTATAACGTATAACGTATAACGTATAACGTATAACGTAAAACGTATAACGTATAACGTATAACGTATAACGTATAACGTATAACGTATAACGCATAACGTGTAACGTATAACGTACAACATATAACGTATAACGTATAACGTATAACGTATAACGTGTAACGTATAACGTATAAAGTACAACGTATAACGTGTAACGTATAACGCATAACGTATAACGTATAGCGTCCAACGTATAACGTATGACGTATAACGTATATCGTATAACGTACAACGTTTAACGTATAACGTATAACGTATAACGTATAACGTATAACGTATAACGTATAACGTATAACGTATAACGTATAACGTATAACGTATAACGTATAACGTATAACGTATAACGTATAACGTATAGCGTATAACGTATAACGAATGACGATTAACGTAAAACGTATGACGTATTACATATTACGTATAACGTATAACGTATAACGTATAACGTATAACGTATAACGTATAACGTATAAAGTATAACGTATAACGTATAACGTATAACGTATAACGTATAACGTATAACGTATAACGCATAACGTATAACGTATAACGTAAGACGTATAACGTATATCGTATAACGTACAACGTTTAACGTATAACGTATAACGTATAACGTATAACGTATAACGTATAACGTATAACGTATAACGTATAACGTATAACGTATAACGTATAACGTATAACGTATAACGTATAACGTATAACGTATAACGTATAACGTATAACGTATAAAGTATAACGTATAACGTATAACGTATAACGTATAACGTATAACGTATAACGTATAACGCATAACGTATAACGTATAACGTAAGACGTATAACGTATATCGTATAACGTACAACGTTTAACGTATAACGTATAACGTATAACGTATAACGTATAACGTATAACGTATAACGTATAACGTATAACGTATAACGTATAACGTACAACGTATAACGTATAACGTATAACGCATAACGTATAACGTATAGCGTCTAACGTATAACGTATAACGTATAACGTATAACGTATAACGTATAACGTATAACGTATAACGTATAACGTATAACGTATAACGTATAACGTATAGCGTATAACGTATAACGAATGACGATTAACGTAAAACGTATGACGTATTAAATATTACGTATAACGTATAACGTATAACGTATAACGTATGACGTATAACGTATATCGTATAACGTACAACGTTTAACGTATAACGTATAACGTATAACGTATAACGTATAACGTATAACGTATAACGTATAACGTATAACGTATAACGTATAACGTATAACGTATAACGTATAACGTATAACGTATAACGTATAACGTATAACGTATAACGTATAACGTATAACGTATAACGTATAACGTATAGCGTATAACGTATAACGAATGACGATTAACGTAAAACGTATGACGTATTAAATATTACGTATAACGTATAACGTATAACGTATAACGTATGCGGTATAACGTATATCGTATAACGTACAACGTTTAACGTATAACGTATAACGTATAACGTATAACGTATAACGTATAACGTATAACGTATAACGTATAACGTATAACGTATAACGTATAACGTATAACGTATAACGTATAACGTATAACGTATAACGTATAACGTATAACGTATAACGTATAACGTATAGCGTATAACGTATAACGAATGACGATTAACGTAAAGCGTATGACGTATTAAATATTACGTATAACGTATAACGTATAACGTATAACGTATAACGTATAACGTATAACGTATAACGTATAACGTATAACGTATAACGTATAACGTATAACGTATAACGTATAACGTATAACGTATAACGTATAACTTATAACGTATAACGTATAACGTAAACGTATAACGTATAACGTATAACGTATAATGTATAACGTATAACGTATAACCTATAACGTATAACGCATAACGTATAAAGTATAACGTACAACATATAACGTATAACGTATAACGTATAACGTATAACGTATAACGTATAACGTATAACGTATAACGTATAACGTACAACGTATAACGTATAACGTATAACGCATAACGTATAACGTATAGCGTCTAACGTATAACGTATAACGTATAACGTATAACGTATAACGTATAACGTATAACGTATAACGTATAACGTATAACGTATAACGTATAGCGTATAACGTATAACGAATGACGATTAACGTAAAACGTATGACGTATTAAATATTACGTATAACGTATAACGTATAACGTATAACGTATGACGTATAACGTATATCGTATAACGTACAACGTTTAACGTATAACGTATAACGCATAACGTATAACGTATAACGTATAACGTATAACGTATAACGTATAACGTATAACGTATAACGTATAACGTATAACGTATAACGTATAACGTATAACGTATAACGTATAACGTATAACGTATAACGTATAACGTATAACGTATAGCGTATAACGTATAACGAATGACGATTAACGTAAAGCGTATGACGTATTAAATATTACGTATAACGTATAACGTATAACGTATAACGTATAACGTATAACGTATAACGTATAACGTATAACGTATAACGTATAACGTATAACGTATAACGTATAACGTATAACTTATAACGTATAACGTATAACGTAAACGTATAACGTATAACGTATAACGTATAATGTATAACGTATAACGTATAACCTATAACGTA
>NW_027479904.1:0-55397 GCF_051014685.1 Ptiloglossa arizonensis
TCAACTCCCATATCTCGCGAACGGATTGACGAATCCGAAAAATTTCTGTTGCATCTGAAAATAGAAACTCTCCCGATTACAACGCTATGTGTATTTTTGCCCTAGGCCCACTCCAGTTATTGGTTTCGAGTAAATCAGACCAGCGAAAAATTATGATGGTTTCTCATTCCATTTCCTTTACATTTCCTACACCAATGTCTCGCTGAACGGAAATGACGAACTCGAGAATTCCTGTCGCATCTGAAATTGGAAACTCGCCCGATTACATTGGTGTGTGAACCCTTTTTTCACTAGGCCATTCCAGTTGTTGGTTTCGAGTATCAGACTTGCGAAAATTTTGATGGTTTCTTCACACACCGTTAACTTCAAACTCCCTCATCTCGCGAACGGATTGACGAACTCGAGAAATTCCTGTTGCAATCTGAAAGTAGAAACACGCCCCGATTACAAAGGTATGCGTATTTTTCCCCTATGGGGCCATTGTAGTTATTGGTTTCGAGTATCAGACTTGCGAAAATTTGATGGTTCCTCAACCACTCCTTAACTTTAAACTCCCATATCTTCGCGAACGGATTGCGACTCGAGAAATTCCTGTTGCATCTGAAAGTAGGAAAACGACCGATTACAAAGGTATGTTGTATTTTTCCCACTAGGCCATTGTAGTTATTTGTTTCGCGTATCAGACTTGCGAAAGTTTTGATGGTTACTCCAAGCATTCCTTAACCCTTCAAACCCCCATATCTCGCGAAGGGTTGACGTAACTCGAGAAATTCCTGTTGCATCTGAAACAGTAAACTCGTCCGATTACAATGGTATGTGTATTTTTGCCCAAGGCCTTTGTAGTTATTAGTTTCGAGTATCAGACTTTGCGAAAATTTTGTTGGTTCTCAACCATTCTTAACTTCAAACACCCATATCTCAGCGAACGAATGACGAACTCGAGAAATTCCTGTTGCATCTGAAAGGAAAAACTCGCCCGATACAATGGAGTGTTGTACTTTTCCCCTAGCCTCTTCCCAGTTATTGGGTTTCGGAGTATCAGACCAGCGAACATTTGATGGTTTCTCAACCATTATTACTTCAAACTCCCCATATCTCGCGAACGGATAGGACAAACTCGAGAATTCCTGTGGCATCTGAAGCAGAAACTCGCCCCATTACAACGGTGTGTGTACTTTCCCCTAGGGCCATACCAGTTATTGGTTTCGGAGTTCAGACTTGCGAAAATTTGTTGGTTTTCACAACCATTTCCTAACTTCAAACTCCCATATGTCCCGCGAACGGATTGACGAACTCGAGAAATTCCTGTTGCATCTGAAACAGAAACTCGTCCGATTACAATGGTATGAGTATTTTTTGCCCCTAGGCCTTTGTAGTTATTTGTTCGAGTATCAGACTTGCGAAAATTTTGTTGGTTTCTCACCATTCCTTAACTTCATAACACCCATATCTCGCGAACGTTGACGAACTCGCAGAAATCCTTGTTGCATCTGAAAGTAGAAACTCGCCCGGTTACAAATGGTGTGTGTACTTTTCCCCCTAGGCCATTCCAATTAATCGGTTTCGAGTATCAGACAAGCGAAATTTTGATGTTTCTCAACATTCCCTTAACTTCAAACCCCCTACGATCAGCCGAAAGGATTGACGAACCTCGGCAATTCCTGTTGTGCATCTGAAAGTAGAAACTCGCCCCATTACAACGTGTGTGGTACTTTTCCCCTAGGCCATTCCAGTTATTGTTTTCGAGTATCAGACTTGCGAAAATTTTGTTGGTTTCTCAACATTCCTTAACTTCAAACTCCCATATGTCGCCAACGGCTGACGAACTCGAGAAATTCCTGTTGCATCTGAAATCAGAAACTCCGTCGATTACCAACGGTATGTGTATTTTTGCCCTCGGCCATAGTAGTTATTGGTTTCGAGTATCAGACTTGCGAGAATTTTTATGGTTTCTCTACCATTCCTTAAATTAAAAACTCCCTTATCTCCTGCGAACGCGACTTGACGATCCGAAAAAATTTCTGTTGCAGTCTGAAAATAGAAACTCTCCCGATTACAACGCTAGGTGTATTTTTGCCCCTAGGCCATTCCAGTTATTGGTTCGAGCATCAGACCAGCGAAAATTTTGAATGGTTTCTCACACCATACCTTACATTCATACACCCTTTCTCGCGAACGGATGACGAACTCGAGAAAATTCCGGATTGCAATCTGAAACAGAAACTCGTCCGATTACAATGGGTATGTGTATTTTTGCCCTAGGCCTTGTAGTTATTTGTTTCGAGGAATCAGACTTGCGAAAATTTTGATGTGTTCTCAACGATTCCTTTAACTTCAAACTCCCATACCTCGCGAACGGATTGGCGAACTCGAGAATTCCTGTTGCATCTGAAAAGTAGAAACTCGCCTGATTACAATGGTTTGTGTGTACTTTTCCCCCTAGGCAATCCAGTTATTGGTTTTGAGTATCGACTTGCGAAAATTTTGATGGTTTCTCAACCATTCCTTAACTTCAAACTCCCATATCCCCCCCCCTTCCCCCTCGAAACGTTTTTGACGGAACTCTCGAGAATTTCCTATTGCACCTGAAAGCAGAAACTCGCACCGATTACAACGGTATGTGTACTTTTTGCCCTAGGCCATAGTGGTTTTGGTCTCGTAATGATCTAGACTTGGCGAAAATTTTGATGTTTCTCAACCATTTTTTTCCTTAACTTCAAACTCCCATATCTCCGCGAACGAGATGGACGAATTACGAGAAATTCCTGTTGCATCTGAAAGTGAAACTCCGCCCGGATTACTATGGTGTGTGTACTTTTCCCCTAGGCCATTCCAGTTTTTCGTTTCTAGCATACAGAATTGCGGAAAATTTTGATGTATTCCAACACACCTTAACTTCAAACTCCCATATCTCGAGAACGGATTGCGAACTCGAGAAATTCCTGTTGCATCTTGAAAGAAGCAAACACGCCAGATTACATAGGTATGTGTATTTTTCACCTTGGCCATTGTAGTTATTGGTTCGCGTATCAGACTTGCGAAAATTTTTATGGTTTCTCAAGCAATTCCTTAACTTCCAAACTCCCATACCTCGCGAACGGGATTGGCGAACTCGAGAAATTCCTGTCGCATCTGAAAGTGGAAAACTCGCCCTGTGATTACAAAGGTATGTGTATTTTTCCCCTAGGCCATTGTAGTTTTGGTTTCGAGTATTCAGACTTGCGAAAATATTTGATGGTTTCTCAACCACCTCCTTACTTTAAAAACTCCCATATCTCGCGAACGGGATTGCGAACTCGAGAAATTCCTGTTGCATCTGAAAGTAGGAAAACGACCGATACAAAGGTATGTGTATTTTTCCACTAGGCCATTGTAGTTATTAGGTTTCGCCGTATCAGACTTGCGAAAGTTTTGATGGTTACTCAAGCATCTCTAAACTTTCAAACCCCCATATCTCGCGAAACGGATTGACGAACTCGAGAAATTCCTGATGCATCTGAAACAGAAACTCGTCCGATTACAATGTATGTGTAGTTTTTGCCCTAGGATTTGTAGTTATTTGTTTCGAGTAGCAGACTTGCGAAATTTTGTTGGTTTCTCAACCATTCCTTACTTCAAACACCACATATCTCCGCGAAACGGAATGACGACTCGAGAAATCCTGTTGCATCTGAAAAGGAAAAACTCGCCCGAATTACTATGGAGTGTTTACTGTCCCTAGGCCTTCCCCAGTTATGGTTTCGAGTATCAGACCAGCGATCATTTTGATGTTTTCTCAACCATTCCTTAACTTCAAACTCCCATATCTCGCGGAACGGATAGACAAACTCGAGAATTCCTGGTGCATCTGAAGCAGGAAACTCGCCCCCATTACAACAGGTGTGTGTACTATTCCCCGCTTGACCATTCAGTTATTGGTTTCGAGTATCAGACTGGCGAAAATTTTGTTTGTTTCTCCAACCATTCCCTAACTTCAAACTCCCATATGTCGCGAACGGAATTGACGAACTCGAGAAATCCTGTTGCATCTGAAACAGAAACTCGTCCGATTACAATGGTAGGTGTATTTTTGCCCTAGGCCTTTGTAGTTATTTGTTTCGAGTATCAGACTTGCGAAATTTTTGTTGGTTTCTCAAACCATTCCTTAACTTCAAACACCCATATCTCGCGAACGGTTGACGAACTCGAGAAATTCCTGTTGCATCTGAAAGTAGAAACTCGCCCGGTTACAATGGTGTGTGTACTTTTCCCCTAGGCCATTCCAATTATCGGTTTCGAGTATCAGACCAGCGAAAATTTTGATGGTTTCTCAACCATTCCTTAACTTCAAACCCCCATATCTCGCGAACGGATTGACGAACTCGAGAAATTCCTGTTGCATCTGAAAGTAGAAACTCGCCCCATTACAACGGTGTGTGTACTTTTCCCCTAGGCCATTCCAGTTATTGGTTTCGAGTATCAGACTTGCGAAAATTTTGTTGGTTTCTCAACCATTCCTTAACTTCAAACTCCCATATGTCGCCAACGGCTGACGAACTCGAGAAATTCCTGTTGCATCTGAAATCAGAAACTCGTCCGATTACAACGGTATGTGTATTTTTGCCCTCGGCCATAGTAGTTATTGGTTTCGAGTATCAGACTTGCGAAAATTTTTATGGTTTCTCTACCATTCCTTAAATTCAAACTCCCATATCTCGCGAACGGATTGACGAATCCGAAAAATTTCTGTTGCATCTGAAAATAGAAACTCTCCCGATTACAACGCTATGTGTATTTTTTCCCTAGGCCATTGTAGTTATTGGTTTCGAGTATCAGACTTGCGAAAATTTTGATGGTTTCTCAACCGTTCCTTAACTTCGAACTCCCATATCTCGCGAACGAATTGACCAACTCGAGAAATTCCTGTTGCATCTGAAAGTAGAAACTCGCCCGATTACAAAGGTATGTGTATTTTTGCCCTAGGCCATTCCAGTTATTGGTTTCGAGTATCAGACCAGCGAAAATTTTGATGGTTTCTCATCCATTCCTTACATTCATACACCCATATCTCGCGAACGGAATGACGAACTCGAGAAATTCCTGTTGCATCTGAAACAGAAACTCGTCCGATTACAATGGTATGTGTACTTTTCCCCTAGGCCATTCCAATTATCGGTTTCGAGTATCAGACCAGCGAAAATTTTGATGATTTCTCAACCATTCCTTAACTTCAAACCCCCATATCTCGCGAACGGATTGACGAACTCGAGAAATTCCTGTTGCATCTGAAAGTAGAAACTCGCCCCATTACAACGGTGTGTGTACTTTTCCCCTAGGCCATTCCAGTTATTGGTTTCGAGTATCAGACTTGCGAAAATTTTGTTGGTTTCTCAACCATTCCTTAACTTCAAACTCCCATATGTCGCCAACGGCTGACGAACTCGAGAAATTCCTGTTGCATCTGAAATCAGAAACTCGTCCGATTACAACGGTATGTGTATTTTTGCCCTCGGCCATAGTAGTTATTGGTTTCGAGTATCAGACTTGCGAAAATTTTTATGGTTTCTCTACCATTCCTTAAATTCAAACTCCCATATCTCGCGAACGGATTGACGAATCCGAAAAATTTCTGTTGCATCTGAAAATAGAAACTCTCCCGATTACAACGCTATGTGTATTTTTTCCCTAGGCCATTGTAGTTATTGGTTTCGAGTATCAGACTTGCGAAAATTTTGATGGTTTCTCAACCGTTCCTTAACTTCGAACTCCCATATCTCGCGAACGAATTGACCAACTCGAGAAATTCCTGTTGCATCTGAAAGTAGAAACTCGCCCGATTACAAAGGTATGTGTATTTTTGCCCTAGGCCATTCCAGTTATTGGTTTCGAGTATCAGACCAGCGAAAATTTTGATGGTTTCTCATCCATTCCTTACATTCATACACCCATATCTCGCGAACGGAATGACGAACTCGAGAAATTCCTGTTGCATCTGAAACAGAAACTCGTCCGATTACAATGGTATGTGTATTTTTGCCCTAGGCCTTTGTAGTTATTGGTTTCGAGTTTCAGACTTGCGAAAATTTTGATGGTTTCTCAACGATTCCTTAACTTCAAACTCCCATACCTCGCGAACGGATTGGCGAACTCGAGAAATTCCTGTTGCATCTGAAAGTAGAAACTCGCCTGATTACAATGGTGTGTGTACTTTTCCCCTAGGCCATTCCAGTTATTGGTTTTGAGTATCAGACTTGCGAAAATTTTGATGGTTTCTCAACCATTCCTTAACTTCAAACTCCCATATCTCTCGAACGGTTTGACGAACTCGAGAATTTCCTATTGCACCTGAAAGCAGAAACTCGCCCGATTACAACGGTATGTGTATTTTTGCCCTAGGCCATAGTGGTTTTGGTCTCGAATATCAGACTTGCGAAAATTTTGATGGTTTCTCAACCATTCCTTAACTTCAAACTCCCATATCTCGCGAACGGATTGACGAATTCGAGAAATTCCTGTTGCATCTGAAAGTAGAAACTCGCCCGATTACTATGGTGTGTGTACTTTTCCCCTAGGCCATTCCAGTTTTTCGTTTCTAGCATCAGAATTGCGAAAATTTTGATGGTTTCACAACCACTCCTTAACTTCAAACTCCCATATCTCGCGAACGGATTGACGAACTCGAGAAACTCCTGTTGCATCTGAAAGAAGAAACACGCCAGATTACATAGGTATGTGTATTTTTCACCTTGGCCATTGTAGTTATTGGTTTCGCGTATCAGACTTGCGAAAATTTTGATGGTTTCTCAAGCATTCCTTAACTTCAAACTCCCATACCTCGCGAACGGATTGGCGAACTCGAGAAATTCCTGTCGCATCTGAAAGTGGAAACTCGCCCGATTACAATGGTGTGTGAACTTTTTCACTAGGCCATTCCAGTTGTTGGTTTCGAGTATCAGACTTGCGAAAATTTTGATGGTTTCTCAACCATTCCTTAACTTTAAACTCCCATATCTCGCGAACGGATTGACGAACTCGAGAAATTAGTGTTGCATCTGAAACAGAAACTCGTCCGATTACAACGGTATGTGTATTTTTGCCCTAGGTCGTAGTAGTTATTGGTTTCGAGTATCAGACTGGCGAAAATTTTGTTGGTTTCTCAACCATTCCTTAACTTCAAACTCCCATATCTCGGGAACGGATTGACGAACTCGATTATTTCGTGTTGCATCTGAAAGTAGAAACTCGACCGATTACAATGGTGTGTGTACTTTTCCCCTAGGTCATTCCAGTTATTCGTTTCTAGCATCGGAATTGCCAAAATTTTGATGGTTTCTCAACCATTCCTTAATTTCAAACTCCCATATCTCGCGAACGGATTGCCGAATCCGAGAAATTCCTTATGCATCTGAAAGTAGAAACTCTCCCGATTACAACGGTATGTTTATTTTTCCCCTAGGCCATTGTAGTTATTGGTTTCGAGTATCAGACTTGCGAAAATTTTGATGGTTTCTCAAGCATTCCTTAACATCTAACTCCCATATCTCGGGAACGGATTGACGAACTCGATTATTTCCTGTTGCATCTAAAAGTAGAAACTCGACCGATTACAATGGTGAGTGTACGTTTCCCCTAGGTCATTCCAGTTATGCGTTTCAAGCATCGGAATTGCCACAATTTTGATGGTTTCTCAACCATTCCTTAAATTCAAACTCCCATATCTCGCGAACGGATTGACGAACTCGAGAAATTCCTGTTGCATCTGAAAGTAGAAACTCGCCCGATTACAAAGGTATGTGTATTTTTCCCCTAGGCCATCGTAGTTATTGGTTTCGAGTATCAGACTTGCGAAAATTGTGATGGTTTCTCAACCATTCCTTAATCTCAAACTGCCATATCTCGCGAACGGATTAACGTACTCGAGAAATTCCTGTTGCATCTGAAACCAGAAACTTGTCCGCTTACAACGGTACGTGTATTTTTGCCCTAGGGCATAGTAGTTATTGGTTTCGAGTATCAGACTTGCGAAAATTTTGATGGTTTCTCAACCATTCCTTAACTTCAAACTCCCATATCTCGCGAACGGATCGACGAACTCGAGAAATTCCTGTTGCAGCCGAAAGTAGGAACTCGCCCGATTACATAGGTATGTGTATTTTTCCCCTAGGCCTTTGTAGTTATTGGTTTCACGTATCAGACTTGCGCAAATGTTGATGGTTTCTCAAGCGTTCCTTAACTTGAAACTCACATATCTCGCAAACGGATTGCCGAATCCGAGAAATTCCTGTTGCATCTGAAAGTACAAACTCTCCCGATTACAACGGTATGTTTATTTTTCCCCTAGGCCATTGTAGTTATTGGTTTCGAGTATCAGACTTGCGAAAATTTTGATGGTTTCCCAAGCATTCCTTAACATCAAACTCCCATATCTCGGGAACGGATTGACGAACTCGATTATTTCGTGTTGCATCTGAAAGTAGAAACTCGACCGATTACAATGGTGTGTGTACTTTTCCCCTAGGTCATTCCAGTTATTCGTTTCTAGCATCGGAATTGCCAAAATTTTGATGGTTTCTCAACCATTCCTTAATTTCAAACTCCCATATCTCGCGAACGGATTGCCGAATCCGAGAAATTCCTTATGCATCTGAAAGTAGAAACTCTCCCGATTACAACGGTACGTTTATTTTTCCCCTAGGCCATTGTAGTTATTGGTTTCGAGTATCAGACTTGCGAAAATTTTGATGGTTTCTCAAGCATTCCTTAACATCAAACTCCCATATCTCGGGAACGGATTGACGAACTCGATTATTTCCTGTTTCATCTAAAAGTAGAAACTCGACCGATTACAATGGTGAGTGTACGTTTCCCCTAGGTCATTCCAGTTATGCGTTTCAAGCATCGGAATTGCCACAATTTTGATGGTTTCTCAACCATTCCTTAAATTCAAACTCCCATATCTCGCGAACGGATTGACGATCTCGAGAAATTCCTGCTGCATCTGAAAGTAGAAAGTCGCCCGTTTACATAGGTATGTGTTTTTTTCCCCTAGGCCATAGTAGTTATTGGTTTCGAGTATCAGACTTGCGAAAATTTTGATGTTTTCTCAAGCATTCCTTAACTTCAAACTCCCATATCTCGGGAACGGATAGACGATCTCGATTATTTCCTGTTGCATCTGAAAGTAGAAACTCGACCGATTATAATGGTGTGTGTACTTTTCCCCTAGGTCATTCCAGTTATTCGTTTCTAGCATCGGAATTGCCTAAATTTTGATGGTTTCTCAACCATTCCTTAATTTCAAACTCCCATGTCTCGCGAACTGATTGACGAACACGAGAAATTCCGGTTGCATCTGGAAGAAGAAACTCTCCCCATTACAACGGTATGTGTATTCTTCCCCTAAGCCTTTGTAGTTATTGGTTTCGAGTATCAGACTTGCGAAAATTTTGATGGTTTCTCAACCGTTCCTTAATTTCAAACTTCCATATCTCGCGAACGGATTGACGCGCTCGAAAAATTCCGGTTGCATCTGAAAGTAGAAACTCGCCCGATTACAAAGGTATGTGTATTTTTGCCCTAGGCCATTCCAGTTATTGGTTTCGAATATCAGAACAGCGAAAATTTTGATGGTTTCTCAACCATTCCTTACCTTCAAACACCCATATCTCGCGAACGGAATGACGAACTCGGGAAATTCCTGTTGTATCTGAAAGTAGAAACTCGACCGATTAGAGTGGTGTGTCTACTTTTCCCCTAGGTCAATCCAGTTATTCGTTTCTAGCATCAGAATTGCTAAAATTTTGATGGTTTCTCAACCATTCCTTAATTTCAAACTCCCATATCTCGCGAACGGATTGACGAACTCGAGAAATTCCTGTTGCATCTGAAAGTAGAAACTCGCCCGATTACAAAGGTATGTGTATTTTTCCCCTGGGCCATAGTAGTTATTGGTTTCGAGTATCAGACTTGCGAAAATTGTGACGGTTTCTCAACCATTCCTTAACTTCAAACTCCCATATCTCGCGAACGGATTGACGAACTCGAGAATTTCCTATCGCATCTGAAAGCAGAAACTCGCCCGATTACAACGGTATGTGTATTTTTGCTCTAGGCCATAGTAGTTATTGGTTTCGAGTATCAGACTTGCGAAAATTTTGATTGTTTCTCAAGCATTCCTTAACTTCAAACTCCCATATCTCGCGAACGGATTGCCGAACTCGATTATTTCCTGTTGCATCTGAAAGTAGAAAGTCGACCGATTACAATGGTGTGTGTACTTTTCCCCTAGGTCATTCCAGTTATTCTTTTCTAGCATCAGAATTGCGAAAATTTTGATGGTTTCTCAACAATTCCTTAACTTCAAACTACCATATCTCGCGAACGGATTGACGAACTCGAGAAAGTCCTATTGCATCTGAAAGTAGAAACTCGCCCGATTACAAAGGTATGTGCATTTTTCCCCTAGGCAATGCTAGTTATTGGTTTCGAGTATCAGACTTGCGAAATTTGTGATGGTTTCTCAATCATTCCTTAACTTCAAACTCCCATATCTCGCGAACGGATTGACGAACTCGAGAAATTCCTTTTGCATCTGAAACCAGAAGCTCGTCCGATTACAACGGCATGTGTACTTTTCCATTAGGCCATTCCAGTTATTGGTTTCGAGTATCACACTTGCGAAAATTTTGATGGTTTCTCAACCATTCCTTAACTTCAAACTCCCATATCACGCGAACGGATTGACGAACTCGAGAAATTCCTGTTGCATCGGAAACTAGAAACTCGACCGATTACAAAGGTATGTGTATTTTTGCCCTAGGCCATAGTAGTTATTGGTTTCGAGTATCAGACTTGCGAAAATTTTGATGGTTTCTCAACCATTCTTTAACATCAAACTCCGATAACTCGCGAACGGATTGGCGAACTCGAGAAGTTCCTGTCGCCTCTGAAAGTAGATACTTGCCCGATTACAATGGTGTGTGTACTTTTCCCCTAGGTCATTCCAGTTATTCGTTTCTAGCATCAGAATTGCGAAAATTTTGATCGTTTCTCAACCATTCCTTAACTTCAAACTCCCATATCTCGCGAACGGATTGACGAACTCGAGAAATTCCTGTTGCATCTGAAAGTAGAGACTCGCCCGATTACAAGCGTATCTGTATTTTCCCCCTAAGCCTTTGTAGTTATTGATTTCGAGTATCAGACTTGAGACAATTTTGATGGTTTCTCAACTGTTCCTTAATTTCAAACTCCCATATCTCGCGAACGGATTGACGAACTCGAGAAATTCCTGTTGCATATGAAAGTAGAAACTTGCCCGATTACAACGGTGTGTGTACTTTTCCCCTAGGCCGTTCCAGTTATTGGTTTCGAGTATCAGACTTGCGAAAATTTTGATGGTTTCTCAAGCATTCCTTAACTTCAAACTCCCATATCTCACGAACGGATTGACGAGCTCGAGAAATTCCTGTTGCATCTGAAAGTAGATACTCGCCCGATTACAAAGGTATGTGTAGTTTTCCCCTAGGCCTTTGTAGTTATTGGTTTCGAGTATCAGACTTGCGAAAATTTTGACGGTTTCACAACCATTCCTTAACTTCAAACTCCGATACCTCGCGAACGGCTTGGCGAACTCGAGAAATTCCTGTTGCATTTGAAAGTACAAACTTGCCCCATTACAATGGTGTGTGTACTCTTCCCCTAGGCCGTTCCAGTTATTGGTTTCGAGTATCAGACTTGCGAAAATTTTGATTGTTTCTCAACCATTCCTTAACTTCAAACTCCCATATCTGGCGAACGGATTGACGAGCTCGAGAAATTCCTGTTGCATCTGAAAGTAGAAACTTGCCCGATTACAAAGGTATGTGCATTTTTCCCCTATGCAATGGTAGTTATTGGTTTCGAGTATCAGACTTGCGAAAATTTTGACGGTTTCACAACCATTCCTTAACTTCAAACTCCGATACCTCGCGAACGGCTTGGCGAACTCGAGAAATTCCTGTTGCATTTGAAAGTACAAACTTGCCCCATTACAATGGTGTGTGTACTCTTCCCCTAGGCCGTTCCAGTTATTGGTTTCGAGTATCAGACTTGCGAAAATTTTGATTGTTTCTCAACCATTCCTTAACTTCAAACTCCCATATCTGGCGAACGGATTGACGAGCTCGAGAAATTCCTGTTGCATCTGAAAGTAGAAACTTGCCCGATTACAAAGGTATGTGCATTTTTCCCCTAGGCAATGGTAGTTATTGGTTTCGAGTATCAGACTTGCGAAATTTGTGATGGTTTCTCAACCATTCCTTAACTTCAAACTCCGATACCTCGCGAACGGATTGACGAACTCGAGAAATTCCTGTTGCATCTGAAACCAGAAACTCGTCCGATCACAACGGTATGTGTATTTTTGCTCTAGGCCATAGTAGTTATTGGTTTCGAGTATCAGACTTGCGAAAATTTTGATGGTTTCTCAACCATTCCTTAACTTCAAACTCCCATATCTCGCGAACGGATTGACGAACTCGAGAAATTCCTGTTGCATCTGAAACCAGAAACTCGTCCGATCACAACGGTATGTGTATTTTTGCTCTAGGCCATAGTACTTATTGGTTTCGAGTATCAGACTTGCGAAAATTTTGATGGTTTCTCAACCATTCCTTAACTTCAAACTCCCATATCTCGCGAACGGATTGACGAATTCGAGAAATTCCTATTGCATCTGAAAGTAGAAACTCGCCCGATTACAAAGTTATGTGCATTTTTCCCCTAGGCAATGGTAGTTATTGGTTTCGTGTATCAGACTTGCGAAATTTGTGATGGTTTCTCAACCATTCCTTAACTTCAAACTCCCATATCTCGCGAACGGATTGACGAAATCTAGAAATTCCTGTTGCATTTGAAAGTAGAAACTTGCCCGATTACAATGGTGTGTGTACTTTTCCCCTAGGCCGTTCCAGTTATTGGTTTCGATTATCAGACTTGCGAAAATTTTGATGGTTTCTCAACCATTCCTTAACTTCAAACTCCCATATCTCGCGAACGGATTGACGAGCTCGAGAAATTCCTGTTGCATCTGAAAGTAGAAACTCGCCCGATTACAACGGTATGTGTATTTTTTCCCTAGGCCATTCCTGTTATTGGTTTCGAGTATCACACTTGCGAATATTTTGATGGTTTCTCAACCATTCTTTAACTTCAAACTCCAATATCTCGCGAACGGATTGACGAATTCGACAAATTCCTGTTGCATCTGAAAGTATAAACTCGCCCGGTTACAAAGGTATGTGTATTTTTGCCCTAGGCCATAGTAGTTATTGGTTTCGAGTATCAGACTTGCGAAAATTGTGATGGTCTCTCAACCATTCCTTAACTTCAAACTCCCATATCTCGCCAACGGATTGACGAACTCGAGAAATTCCTGTTGCATCTGAAAGTAGAAACTCGCCCCATTACAATGGTGTGTGTACTTTTCCCCTGGGCCATTCCAGTTATTGGTTTCGAGTATCAGACTTCCGAAAATTATGATGGTTCCTCAACCGTTCCTTAATTTCAAACTCCCATATCTCGCGAACAGATTGACGAACTCGAGAAATTCCTGTTGCATCTGAAAGTATAAACTCGCCCGGTTACAAAGGTATGTGTATTTTTGCCCTTGGCCATAGCAGTTATTGGTTTCGAGTATCAGAGTTGCGAAAATATTGATGGTTTCTCAACCATTCCTTAACTTCAAACTCCCATATCTCGCGAACGGATTGACGAGCTCGAGAAATTCCTGTTGCATTTGAAAGTAGAAACTTGCCCGATTACAACGGTATGTGTATTTTTGCCCTTGGCCATAGTAGTTATTGGTTTCGAGTATCAGACTTGCGAAAATTATGATGGCCACTCAACCATTCCCTAACTTCAAACTCCCATACCTCGCGAACGGATTGACGAGCTCGAGAAATTCCTGTTGCATTTGAAAGTAGAAACTTGCCCGATTACAATGGTGTGTGTACTTTTCCCCTAGGTCGTTCCAGTTATTGGTTTCGAGTACCAGACTTGCGAAAATTGTAATGGTTTCTCAACCATTCCTCAATTTCAAACTCCCATATTACGCCAACGTATTGACGAACACGAGGAATTCCGGTTGCATCTGGAAGAAGAAACTCTCCCGATTACAACGGTATGTGTATTTTTCCCCTAAGTCTTTGTAGTTATTGGTTTCGAGTATCAGACTTGCGAAAATTTTGATGGTTTCTCAACCGTTCCTTAATTTCAAACTCCCATATCTAGCGAACGGATTTACGAACTCGAGAAATTCCTGTTGCATCTGAAAGCAGAAACTCGTCCGATTACAACGGTATGTGTATTTTTGCCCTTGGCCATAGCAGTTATTGGTTTCGAGTATCAGACTTGCGAAAATATTGATGGTTTCTCAACCGTTCCTTAATTTCAAACTCCCATATCTCGCGAACGTATTTACGAACTCGATAAATTCCTGTTGCATCTGAAAGTAGAAACTCGCCCCATTACAATGGTGTGTGTACTTTTCCCCTAGGTCAGTCCAGTTATTCGTTTCTAGCATCAGAATTGCGAAAATTTTGATGGTTTCTCAACCATTCCTTAACTTCAAACTCCCATATCTCGCGAACGGATTGACGAACTCGAGAAATTCCTGTTGCATCTGAAAGTAGAAACTCGCCCCATTACAATGGTGTGTGTACTTTTCCCCTAGGCCATTCCAGTTATTGGTTTCGAGTATCAGACTTCCGAAAATTATGATGGCCACTCAACCATTCCCTAACTTCAAACTCCCATATCTCGCGAACGGATTGACGAACTCCAGAAATTCCTGTTGCATCTGAAAGTAGAAACTCGCCAGATTACAACGGTATGTGTATTTTTGCCCTAGGCCATAGTAGTTATTGGTTTCGAGTATCAGACTTGCGAAATTTTTGATGATTTCTCAAGCATTCCTTAACTTCAAACTCCCATATCTCGCGAACGGATTGAAGAACTCGATTATTTCCTGTTGCATCTGAAATTAGAAACCCGCCCAATTACAAAGGTATGTGTATTTCTCCCCTAGGCCGCAGTAGTTATTGGTTTCGAGTATCAGACTTGCGAAAATTGTGATTGTTTCTCAACCATTCCTTAACTTCAATCTCCCATATCTCGCGAACGGATTGACGAACACGAGAAATTCCGGTTGCATCTGAAACCAGAAACTCGTCCGATTACAAATGTATGTGTATTTTTGCCCTAGGCCATAGTAGTTATTGGTTTCGAGTATCAGACTTGCGAAAATTTTGATGGTTTCTCAACCATTCCTTAACTTCAAACTCCCATATCTCGCGAACGGATTGACGAACTCCAGAAATTCCTGTTGCATCTGAAAGTAGAAACTCGCCAGATTACAACGGTATGTGTATTTTTGCCCTAGGCCATAGTAGTTATTGGTTTCGAGTATCAGACTTGCGAAAATTTTGATGATTTCTCAAGCATTCCTTAACTTCAAACTCCCATATCTCGCGAACGGATTGACGAACACGAGAAATTCCGGTTGCATCTGGAAGAAGAAACTCTCCCGATTACAACGCTATGTGTATTCTTCCCCTAAGCCTTTGTAGTTATTGGTTTCGAGTATCAGACTTGCGAAAATTTTGATGGTTTCTCAACCGTTCCTTAATTTCAAACTCCCATATCTCGCGAACGGATTGACGAGCTCGAGAAATTCCTGTTGCATCTGAAAGTAGAAACGCGCCCGATTACAAAGGTATGTGTATTTTTCCCCTAGGCCTTTGTAGTTATTGGTTTCGAGTATCAGACTTGCGAAAATTTTGATGGTTTCTCAACCGTTCCTTAATTTCAAACTCCCATACCTCGCGAACGGATTTACGAACTCGATAAATTCCTGTTGCATCTGAAACCAGAAACTCGTCCGATTACAAAGGTATGTGTATTTTTGCCCTAGGCCATAGTAGTTATTGGTTTCGAGTATCAGACTTGCGAAAATTTTGATGGTTTCTCAACCATTCCTTAACTTCAAACTCCCATATCTCGCGAACGGATTAACGAACTCCAGAAATTCCTGTTGCATCTGAAAGTAGAATCTCGCGCGATTACAAAGGTATGTGTATTTTTGCCCTAGGCCATAGTAGTTATTGGTTTCGAGTATCAGACTTGCGAAAATATTGATGGTTTCTCAACCATTCCTTAACTTCAAACTCCCATATCTCGCGAACGGATTGAAGAACTCGATAAATTCCTGTTGCATCTGAAACCAGAAACTCGTCCGATTACAACGGTATGTGTATTTTTGCCCTAGGCCATAGTAGTTATTGGTTTCGAGTATCAGACTTGCGAAAATATTGATGGTTTCTCAACCATTCCTTAACTTCAAACTCCCATATCTCGCGAACGGATTGAAGAACTCGAGAATTTCCTATTGCATCTGAAAGCAAAAACTCGCCCGATTACAACGGTATGTGTATTTTTGCCCTTGGCCATAGTAGTTATTGGTTTCGAGTATCAGACTTGCGAAAATTTTGGTGGTTTCTCAATTATTCCTTAACTTCAAACTCCCATATCTCGCGACCGGATTGACGAACTCGATTATTTCCTGTTGCATCTGAAAGTAGAAAGTCGACCTATTACAATGGTGTGTGTACTTTTCCCCTAGGTCAGTCAAGTTATTCGTTTCTAGCATCAGAATTGCGAAAATTTTGATGGTTTCTCAACCATTCCTTAACTTCAAACACCCATATCTCGCGAACGGATTGACGAACTCGAGAAATTCCTGTTGCATCTGGAAGAAGAAACTCTCCCGATTACAACGGCATGTGTATTCTTCCCCTAAGCCTTTGTAGTTATTGGTTTCGAGTATCAGACTTGCGAAAATTTTGATGGTTTCTCAACCGTTCCTTAATTTCAAACTCCCATATCTCGCGAACGGATTGACGAGCTCGAGAAATTCCTGTTGCATCTGAAAGTAGAAACGCGCCCGATTACAATGGTATGTGTATTTTTGCACTAGGCTATTCCAGTTATTGGTTTCGAATATCAGACCAGCGAAAATTTTGATGGTTTCTCAACCATTCCTTACCTTCAAACACCCATATCTCGCGAACGGAATGACGAACTCGAGAAATTCCTGTTGTATCTGAAAGCAGAAACTCGACCGATTAGAATGGTGTGTCTACTTTTCCCCTAGGTCATTCCAGTTATTCGTTTCTAGCATCAGAATTGCGAAACTTTTGATGGTTTCTCAACCATTCCTTAATTTCAAACACCCATATCTCGCGAACGGATTGAGGAACACGAGAAATTCCTGTTGCATCTGAAAGTTGAAACTCGCCCGACTACAAAGGTATGTGTATTTTTCCCCTAGGCCTTTGTAGTTATTGGTTTCGAGTATCAGACTTGCGAAAATTTTGATGGTTTCTCAACCATTCCTTACCTTCAAACACCCATATCTCGCGAACGGATTGACGAACTCGAGAAATTCCTGTTGCATCTGAAAGTAGAAACTCGCGCGATTACAAAGGTATGTGTATTTTTCCCCTAGGCCATAGTAGTTATTGGTATCGAATATCAGACTTGCGAAAATTTTGATGGTTTCTCAACCATTCCTTAACTTCAAACTCCCATATTTCGCGAACGGATTGACGAACTCGAGAAATTCCTGTTGCATCTGAATGTAGAAACTCGCCCCATTACAATGGTGTGTGTACTTTTCCCCTAGGCCATTCCAGTTATTGGTTTCGAGTATCAGACTTCCGAAAATTATGATGGTTCCTCAACCGTTCCTTAATTTCAAACTCCCATATCTCGCGAACGGATTGACGAACTCGAGAAATTCCTGTTGCATCTGAAAGTAGAAACTCGCCCCATTACAATGGTGTGTGTACTTTTCCCCTAGGCCATTCCAGTTATTGGTTTCGAGTATCAGACTTCCGAAAATTATGATGGTTCCTCAACCGTTCCTTAATTTCAAACTCCCATATATCGCGAACGGATTGACGAACTCGAGAAATTCCTGTTGCATCTGAAAGTAGAAACTCGCCAGATTACAACGGTATGTGTATTTTTGCCCTAGGCCATAGTACTTATTGGTTTCGAGTATCAGACTTGCGAAAATTTTGATGATTTCTGAAGCATTCCTTAACTTCAAACTCCCATATCTCGCGAACGGATTTACGAACTCGAGAAATTCCTGTTGCGTCTGAAAGCAGAAACTCGTCCGATTACAACGGTATGTGTATTTTTGCCCATGGCCATAGCAGTTATTGGTTTCGAGTATCAGACTTGCGAAAATATTGATGGTTTCTCAACCGTTCCTTAATTTCAAACTCCCATATCTCGCGAACGTATTTACGAACTCGATAAATTCCTGTTGCATCTGAAACCAGAAACTCGTCCGATTACTAAGGTATGTGTATTTTTGCCCTAGGCCATAGTAGTTATTGGTTTCGAGTATCAGACTTGCGAAAATATTGATGGTTTCTCAACAATTCGTTAACTTCAAACTCCCATATCTCGCGAACGGATTGAAGAACTCGATAAATTCCTGTTGCATCTGAAACCAGAAACTCGTCCGATTACAACGGTATGTGTATTTTTGCCCTAGGCCATAGTAGTTATTGGTTTCGAGTATCAGACTTGCGAAAATATTGATGGTTTCTCAACCATTCCTTAACTTCAAACTCCCATACCTCGCGAACGGATTGAAGAACTCGAGAATTTCCTATTGCATCTGAAAGCAAAAACTCGCCCGATTACAACGGTATGTGTATTTTTGCCCTTGGCCATAGTAGTTATTGGTTTCGAGTATCAGACTTGCGAAAATGTTGGTGGTTTCTCAATTATTCCTTAACTTCAAACTCCCATATCTCGCGACCAGATTGACGAACTCGATTATTTCCTGTTGCATCTGAAAGTAGAAAGTCGACCGATTACAATGGTGTGTGTACTTTTCCCCTAGGTCAGTCCAGTTATTCGTTTCTAGCATCAGAATTGCGAAAATTTTGATGGTTTCTCAACCATTCCTTAACTTCAAACTCCCATATCTCGCGAACGGATTGACGAACTCGAGAAATTCCTGTTGCATCTGAAAGTAGAAACTCGCCCCATTACAATGGTGTGTGTACTTTTCCCCTAGGCAATTCCAGTTATTGGTTTCGAGTATCAGACTTCCGAAAATTTTGATGATTTCTCAAGCATTCCTTAACTTCAAACTCCCATATCTCGCGAACGGATTGACGAACTCGATTATTTCCTGTTGCATCTGAAATTAGAAACCCGCCCAATTACAAAGGTATGTGTATTTTTCCCCTAGGCCGCAGTAGTTATTGGTTTCGAGTATCAGACTTGCGAAAATTGTGATTGTTTCTCAACCATTCCTTAACTTCAAACTCCCATATCTCGCGAACGGATTGACGAACACGAGAAATTCCGGTTGCATCTGGAAGAAGAAACTCTCCCGATTACAACGCTATGTGTATTCTTCCCCTAAGCCTTTGTAGTTATTGGTTTCGAGTATCAGACTTGCGAAAATTTTGATGGTTTCTCAACCGTTCCTTAATTTCAAACTCCCATATCTCGCGAACGGATTGACGAGCTCGAGAAATTCCTGTTGCATTTGAAAGTACAAACTTGCCCCATTACAATGGTGTGTGTACTCTTCCCCTAGGCCGTTCCAGTTATTGGTTTCGAGTATCAGACTTGCGAAAATTTTGATTGTTTCTCAACCATTCCTTAACTTCAAACTCCCATATCTGGCGAACGGATTGACGAGCTCGAGAAATTCCTGTTGCATCTGAAAGTAGAAACTTGCCCGATTACAAAGGTATGTGCATTTTTCCCCTAGGCAATGGTAGTTATTGGTTTCGAGTATCAGACTTGCGAAAATTTTGACGGTTTCACAACCATTCCTTAACTTCAAACTCCGATACCTCGCGAACGGCTTGGCGAACTCGAGAAATTCCTGTTGCATTTGAAAGTACAAACTTGCCCCATTACAATGGTGTGTGTACTCTTCCCCTAGGCCGTTCCAGTTATTGGTTTCGAGTATCAGACTTGCGAAAATTTTGATTGTTTCTCAACCATTCCTTAACTTCAAACTCCCATATCTGGCGAACGGATTGACGAGCTCGAGAAATTCCTGTTGCATCTGAAAGTAGAAACTTGCCCGATTACAAAGGTATGTGCATTTTTCCCCTAGGCAATGGTAGTTATTGGTTTCGAGTATCAGACTTGCGAAATTTGTGTTGGTTTCTCAACCATTCCTTAACTTCAAACTCCGATACCTCGCGAACGGATTGACGAACTCGAGAAATTCCTGTTGCATCTGAAACCAGAAACTCGTCCGATCACAACGGTATGTGTATTTTTGCTCTAGGCCATAGTAGTTATTGGTTTCGAGTATCAGACTTGCGAAAATTTTGATGGTTTCTCAACCATTCCTTAACTTCAAACTCCCATATCTCGCGAACGGATTGACGAACTCGAGAAATTCCTGTTGCATCTGAAACCAGAAACTCGTCCGATCACAACGGTATGTGTATTTTTGCTCTAGGCCATAGTACTTATTGGTTTCGAGTATCAGACTTGCGAAAATTTTGATGGTTTCTCAACCATTCCTTAACTTCAAACTCCCATATCTCGCGAACGGATTGACGAATTCGAGAAATTCCTATTGCATCTGAAAGTAGAAACTCGCCCGATTACAAAGGTATGTGCATTTTTCCCCTAGGCAATGGTAGTTATTGGTTTCGTGTATCAGACTTGCGAAATTTGTGATGGTTTCTCAACCACTCCTTAACTTCAAACTCCCATATCTCGCGAACGGATTGACGAAATCTAGAAATTCCTGTTGCATTTGAAAGTAGAAACTTGCCCGATTACAATGGTGTGTGTACTTTTCCCCTAGGCCGTTCCAGTTATTGGTTTCGATTATCAGACTTGCGAAAATTTTGATGGTTTCTCAACCATTCCTTAACTTCAAACTCCCATATCTCGCGAACGGATTGACGAGCTCGAGAAATTCCTGTTGCATCTGAAAGTAGAAACTCGTCCGATTACAACGGTATGTGTATTTTTTCCCTAGGCCATTCCTGTTATTGGTTTCGAGTATCACACTTGCGAATATTTTGATGGTTTCTCAACCATTCTTTAACTTCAAACTCCAATATCTCGCGAACGGATTGACGAATTCGACAAATTCCTGTTGCATCTGAAAGTATAAACTCGCCCGGTTACAAAGGTATGTGTATTTTTGCCCTAGGCCATAGTAGTTATTGGTTTCGAGTATCAGACTTGCGAAAATTGTGATGGTCTCTCAACCATTCCTTAACTTCAAACTCCCATATCT
The DNA here is from genome assembly GCF_051014685.1 of Ptiloglossa arizonensis. Taxonomy (NCBI): domain Eukaryota; kingdom Metazoa; phylum Arthropoda; class Insecta; order Hymenoptera; family Colletidae; genus Ptiloglossa; species Ptiloglossa arizonensis. Next base: position 21,329 of record NW_027479904.1, read on the forward strand.
CGCCAACGGATTGACGAACTCGAGAAATTCCTGTTGCATCTGAAAGTAGAAACTCGCCCCATTACAATGGTGTGTGTACTTTTCCCCTGGGCCATTCCAGTTATTGGTTTCGAGTATCAGACTTCCGAAAATTATGATGGTTCCTCAACCGTTCCTTAATTTCAAACTCCCATATCTCGCGAACAGATTGACGAACTCGAGAAATTCCTGTTGCATCTGAAAGCAGAAACTCGTCCGATTACAACGGTATGTGTATTTTTGCCCTTGGCCATAGCAGTTATTGGTTTCGAGTATCAGAGTTGCGAAAATATTGATGGTTTCTCAACCATTCCTTAACTTCAAACTCCCATATCTCGCGAACGGATTGACGAGCTCGAGAAATTCCTGTTGCATTTGAAAGTAGAAACTTGCCCGATTACAACGGTATGTGTATTTTTGCCCTTGGCCATAGTAGTTATTGGTTTCGAGTATCAGACTTGCGAAAATTATGATGGCCACTCAACCATTCCCTAACTTCAAACTCCCATACCTCGCGAACGGATTGACGAGCTCGAGAAATTCCTGTTGCATTTGAAAGTAGAAACTTGCCCGATTACAATGGTGTGTGTACTTTTCCCCTAGGTCGTTCCAGTTATTGGTTTCGAGTACCAGACTTGCGAAAATTGTAATGGTTTCTCAACCATTCCTCAATTTCAAACTCCCATATTACGCCAACGTATTGACGAACACGAGGAATTCCGGTTGCATCTGGAAGAAGAAACTCTCCCGATTACAACGGTATGTGTATTTTTCCCCTAAGTCTTTGTAGTTATTGGTTTCGAGTATCAGACTTGCGAAAATTTTGATGGTTTCTCAACCGTTCCTTAATTTCAAACTCCCATATCTAGCGAACGGATTTACGAACTCGAGAAATTCCTGTTGCATCTGAAAGCAGAAACTCGTCCGATTACAACGGTATGTGTATTTTTGCCCTTGGCCATAGCAGTTATTGGTTTCGAGTATCAGACTTGCGAAAATATTGATGGTTTCTCAACCGTTCCTTAATTTCAAACTCCCATATCTCGCGAACGTATTTACGAACTCGATAAATTCCTGTTGCATCTGAAAGTAGAAACTCGCCCCATTACAATGGTGTGTGTACTTTTCCCCTAGGTCAGTCCAGTTATTCGTTTCTAGCATCAGAATTGCGAAAATTTTGATGGTTTCTCAACCATTCCTTAACTTCAAACTCCCATATCTCGCGAACGGATTGACGAACTCGAGAAATTCCTGTTGCATCTGAAAGTAGAAACTCGCCCCATTACAATGGTGTGTGTACTTTTCCCCTAGGCCATTCCAGTTATTGGTTTCGAGTATCAGACTTCCGAAAATTATGATGGTTCCTCAACCGTTCCTTAATTTCAAACTCCCATATCTCGCGAACGGATTGACGAACTCGAGAAATTCCTGTTGCATCTGAAAGCAGAAACTCGTCCGATTACAACGGTATGTGTATTTTTGCCCTAGGCCATATCAGTTATTGGTTTCGAGTATCAGACTTGCGAAAATATTGATGGTTTCTCAACCATTCCTTAACTTCAAACTCCCATATCTCGCGAACGGATTGACGAACTCCAGAAATTCCTGTTGCATCTGAAAGTAGAAACTCGCCAGATTACAACGGTATGTGTATTTTTGCCCTAGGCCATAGTAGTTATTGGTTTCGAGTATCAGACTTGCGAAATTTTTGATGATTTCTCAAGCATTCCTTAACTTCAAACTCCCATATCTCGCGAACGGATTGAAGAACTCGATTATTTCCTGTTGCATCTGAAATTAGAAACCCGCCCAATTACAAAGGTATGTGTATTTCTCCCCTAGGCCGCAGTAGTTATTGGTTTCGAGTATCAGACTTGCGAAAATTGTGATTGTTTCTCAACCATTCCTTAACTTCAAACTCCCATATCTCGCGAACGGATTGACGAACACGAGAAATTCCGGTTGCATCTGAAACCAGAAACTCGTCCGATTACAAAGGTATGTGTATTTTTGCCCTAGGCCATAGTAGTTATTGGTTTCGAGTATCAGACTTGCGAAAATTTTGATGGTTTCTCAACCATTCCTTAACTTCAAACTCCCATATCTCGCGAACGGATTGACGAACTCCAGAAATTCCTGTTGCATCTGAAAGTAGAAACTCGCCAGATTACAACGGTATGTGTATTTTTGCCCTAGGCCATAGTAGTTATTGGTTTCGAGTATCAGACTTGCGAAAATTTTGATGATTTCTCAAGCATTCCTTAACTTCAAACTCCCATATCTCGCGAACGGATTGACGAACTCGATTATTTCCTGTTGCATCTGAAATTAGAAACCCGCCCAATTACAAAGGTATGTGTATTTTTCCCCTAGGCCGCCGTAGTTATTGGTTTCGAGTATCAGACTTGCGAAAATTGTGATTGTTTCTCAACCATTCCTTAACTTCAAACTCCCATATCTCGCGAACGGATTGACGAACACGAGAAATTCCGGTTGCATCTGGAAGAAGAAACTCTCCCGATTACAACGCTATGTGTATTCTTCCCCTAAGCCTTTGTAGTTATTGGTTTCGAGTATCAGACTTGCGAAAATTTTGATGGTTTCTCAACCGTTCCTTAATTTCAAACTCCCATATCTCGCGAACGGATTGACGAGCTCGAGAAATTCCTGTTGCATCTGAAAGTAGAAACGCGCCCGATTACAAAGGTATGTGTATTTTTCCCCTAGGCCTTTGTAGTTATTGGTTTCGAGTATCAGACTTGCGAAAATTTTGATGGTTTCTCAACCGTTCCTTAATTTCAAACTCCCATACCTCGCGAACGGATTTACGAACTCGATAAATTCCTGTTGCATCTGAAACCAGAAACTCGTCCGATTACAAAGGTATGTGTATTTTTGCCCTAGGCCATAGTAGTTATTGGTTTCGAGTATCAGACTTGCGAAAATTTTGATGGTTTCTCAACCATTCCTTAACTTCAAACTCCCATATCTCGCGAACGGATTAACGAACTCCAGAAATTCCTGTTGCATCTGAAAGTAGAATCTCGCGCGATTACAAAGGTATGTGTATTTTTGCCCTAGGCCATTCCAGTTATTGGTTTCGAATATCAGACCAGCGAAAATATTGATGGTTTCTCAACCGTTCCTTAATTTCAAACTCCCATATCTCGCGAACGGATTTACGAACTCGATAAATTCCTGTTGCATCTGAAACCAGAAACTCGTCCGATTTCAAAGGTATGTGTATTTTTGCCCTAGGCCATAGTAGTTATTGGTTTCGAGTATCAGACTTGCGAAAATATTGATGGTTTCTCAACCATTCCTTAACTTCAAACTCCCATATCTCGCGAACGGATTGAAGAACTCGATAAATTCCTGTTGCATCTGAAACCAGAAACTCGTCCGATTACAACGGTATGTGTATTTTTGCCCTAGGCCATAGTAGTTATTGGTTTCGAGTATCAGACTTGCGAAAATATTGATGGTTTCTCAACCATTCCTTAACTTCAAACTCCCATATCTCGCGAACGGATTGAAGAACTCGAGAATTTCCTATTGCATCTGAAAGCAAAAACTCGCCCGATTACAACGGTATGTGTATTTTTGCCCTTGGCCATAGTAGTTATTGGTTTCGAGTATCAGACTTGCGAAAATTTTGGTGGTTTCTCAATTATTCCTTAACTTCAAACTCCCATATCTCGCGACCGGATTGACGAACTCGATTATTTCCTGTTGCATCTGAAAGTAGAAAGTCGACCTATTACAATGGTGTGTGTACTTTTCCCCTAGGTCAGTCAAGTTATTCGTTTCTAGCATCAGAATTGCGAAAATTTTGATGGTTTCTCAACCATTCCTTAACTTCAAACACCCATATCTCGCGAACGGATTGACGAACTCGAGAAATTCCTGTTGCATCTGGAAGAAGAAACTCTCCCGATTACAACGGCATGTGTATTCTTCCCCTAAGCCTTTGTAGTTATTGGTTTCGAGTATCAGACTTGCGAAAATTTTGATGGTTTCTCAACCGTTCCTTAATTTCAAACTCCCATATCTCGCGAACGGATTGACGAGCTCGAGAAGTTCCTGTTGCATCTGAAAGTAGAAACGCGCCCGATTACAATGGTATGTGTATTTTTTCCCTAGGCTTTTGTAGTTATTGGTTTCGAGTATCAGACTTGCGAAAATTTTGATGGTTTCTCAACCATTCCTTAACTTCAAACTCCCATATCTCGCGAACGGATTAACGAACTCCAGAAATTCCTGTTGCATCTGAAAGTAGAATCTCGCCCGATTACAAAGGTATGTGTATTTTTGCACTAGGCTATTCCAGTTATTGGTTTCGAATATCAGACCAGCGAAAATTTTGATGGTTTCTCAACCATTCCTTACCTTCAAACACCCATATCTCGCGAACGGAATGACGAACTCGAGAAATTCCTGTTGTATCTGAAAGCAGAAACTCGACCGATTAGAATGGTGTGTCTACTTTTCCCCTAGGTCATTCCAGTTATTCGTTTCTAGCATCAGAATTGCGAAACTTTTGATGGTTTCTCAACCATTCCTTAATTTCAAACACCCATATCTCGCGAACGGATTGAGGAACACGAGAAATTCCTGTTGCATCTGAAAGTTGAAACTCGCCCGACTACAAAGGTATGTGTATTTTTCCCCTAGGCCTTTGTAGTTATTGGTTTCGAGTATCAGACTTGCGAAAATTTTGATGGTTTCTCAACCATTCCTTACCTTCAAACACCCATATCTCGCGAACGGATTGACGAACTCGAGAAATTCCTGTTGCATCTGAAAGTAGAAACTCGCGCGATTACAAAGGTATGTGTATTTTTCCCCTAGGCCATAGTAGTTATTGGTATCGAATATCAGACTTGCGAAAATTTTGATGGTTTCTCAACCATTCCTTAACTTCAAACTCCCATATTTCGCGAACGGATTGACGAACTCGAGAAATTCCTGTTGCATCTGAATGTAGAAACTCGCCCCATTACAATGGTGTGTGTACTTTTCCCCTAGGCCATTCCAGTTATTGGTTTCGAGTATCAGACTTCCGAAAATTATGATGGTTCCTCAACCGTTCCTTAATTTCAAACTCCCATATCTCGCGAACGGATTGACGAACTCGAGAAATTCCTGTTGCATCTGAAAGTAGAAACTCGCCCCATTACAATGGTGTGTGTACTTTTCCCCTAGGCCATTCCAGTTATTGGTTTCGAGTATCAGACTTCCGAAAATTATGATGGTTCCTCAACCGTTCCTTAATTTCAAACTCCCATATATCGCGAACGGATTGACGAACTCGAGAAATTCCTGTTGCATCTGAAAGTAGAAACTCGCCAGATTACAACGGTATGTGTATTTTTGCCCTAGGCCATAGTACTTATTGGTTTCGAGTATCAGACTTGCGAAAATTTTGATGATTTCTGAAGCATTCCTTAACTTCAAACTCCCATATCTCGCGAACGGATTTACGAACTCGAGAAATTCCTGTTGCGTCTGAAAGCAGAAACTCGTCCGATTACAACGGTATGTGTATTTTTGCCCATGGCCATAGCAGTTATTGGTTTCGAGTATCAGACTTGCGAAAATATTGATGGTTTCTCAACCGTTCCTTAATTTCAAACTCCCATATCTCGCGAACGTATTTACGAACTCGATAAATTCCTGTTGCATCTGAAACCAGAAACTCGTCCGATTACAAAGGTATGTGTATTTTTGCCCTAGGCCATAGTAGTTATTGGTTTCGAGTATCAGACTTGCGAAAATATTGATGGTTTCTCAACAATTCGTTAACTTCAAACTCCCATATCTCGTGAACGGATTGAAGAACTCGATAAATTCCTGTTGCATCTGAAACCAGAAACTCGTCCGATTACAACGGTATGTGTATTTTTGCCCTAGGCCATAGTAGTTATTGGTTTCGAGTATCAGACTTGCGAAAATATTGATGGTTTCTCAACCATTCCTTAACTTCAAACTCCCATACCTCGCGAACGGATTGAAGAACTCGAGAATTTCCTATTGCATCTGAAAGCAAAAACTCGCCCGATTACAACGGTATGTGTATTTTTGCCCTTGGCCATAGTAGTTATTGGTTTCGAGTATCAGACTTGCGAAAATTTTGATGATTTCTCAAGCATTCCTTAACTTCAAACTCCCATATCTCGCGAACGGATTGACGAACTCGATTATTTCCTGTTGCATCTGAAATTAGAAACCCGCCCAATTACAAAGGTATGTGTATTTTTCCCCTAGGCCGCCGTAGTTATTGGTTTCGAGTATCAGACTTGCGAAAATTGTGATTGTTTCTCAACCATTCCTTAACTTCAAACTCCCATATCTCGCGAACGGATTGACGAACACGAGAAATTCCGGTTGCATCTGGAAGAAGAAACTCTCCCGATTACAACGCTATGTGTATTCTTCCCCTATGCCTTTGTAGTTATTGGTTTCGAGTATCAGACTTGCGAAAATTTTGATGGTTTCTCAACCGTTCCTTAATTTCAAACTCCCATATCTCGCGAACGGATTGACGAGCTCGAGAAATTCCTGTTGCATCTGAAAGTAGAAACGCGCCCGATTACAAAGGTATGTGTATTTTTCCCCTAGGCCTTTGTAGTTATTGGTTTCGAGTATCAGACTTGCGAAAATTTTGATGGTTTCTCAACCGTTCCTTAATTTCAAACTCCCATACCTCGCGAACGGATTTACGAACTCGATAAATTCCTGTTGCATCTGAAACCAGAAACTCGTCCGATTACAAAGGTATGTGTATTTTTGCCCTAGGCCATAGTAGTTATTGGTTTCGAGTATCAGACTTGCGAAAATTTTGATGGTTTCTCAACCATTCCTTAACTTCAAACTCCCATATCTCGCGAACGGATTAACGAACTCCAGAAATTCCTGTTGCATCTGAAAGTAGAATCTCGCGCGATTACAAAGGTATGTGTATTTTTGCCCTAGGCCATTCCAGTTATTGGTTTCGAATATCAGACCAGCGAAAATATTGATGGTTTCTCAACCGTTCCTTAATTTCAAACTCCCATATCTCGCGAACGGATTTACGAACTCGATAAATTCCTGTTGCATCTGAAACCAGAAACTCGTCCGATTACAAAGGTATGTGTATTTTTGCCCTAGGCCATAGTAGTTATTGGTTTCGAGTATCAGACTTGCGAAAATATTGATGGTTTCTCAACCATTCCTTAACTTCAAACTCCCATATCTCGCGAACGGATTGAAGAACTCGATAAATTCCTGTTGCGTCTGAAACCAGAAACTCGTCCGATTACAACGGTATGTGTATTTTTGCCCTAGGCCATAGTAGTTATTGGTTTCGAGTATCAGACTTGCGAAAATATTGATGGTTTCTCAACCATTCCTTAACTTCAAACTCCCATATCTCGCGAACGGATTGAAGAACTCGAGAATTTCCTATTGCATCTGAAAGCAAAAACTCGCCCGATTACAACGGTATGTGTATTTTTGCCCTTGGCCATAGTAGTTATTGGTTTCGAGTATCAGACTTGCGAAAATTTTGGTGGTTTCTCAATTATTCCTTAACTTCAAACTCCCATATCTCGCGACCGGATTGACGAACTCGATTATTTCCTGTTGCATCTGAAAGTAGAAAGTCGACCTATTACAATGGTGTGTGTACTTTTCCCCTAGGTCAGTCAAGTTATTCGTTTCTAGCATCAGAATTGCGAAAATTTTGATGGTTTCTCAACCATTCCTTAACTTCAAACACCCATATCTCGCGAACGGATTGACGAACTCGAGAAATTCCTGTTGCATCTGGAAGAAGAAACTCTCCCGATTACAACGGCATGTGTATTCTTCCCCTAAGCCTTTGTAGTTATTGGTTTCGAGTATCAGACTTGCGAAAATTTTGATGGTTTCTCAACCGTTCCCTAATTTCAAACTCCCATATCTCGCGAACGGATTGACGAGCTCGAGAAATTCCTGTTGCATCTGAAAGTAGAAACGCGCCCGATTACAATGGTATGTGTATTTTTTCCCTAGGCTTTTGTAGTTATTGGTTTCGAGTATCAGACTTGCGAAAATTTTGATGGTTTCTCAACCATTCCTTAACTTCAAACTCCCATATCTCGCGCACGGATTAACGAACTCCAGAAATTCCTGTTGCATCTGAAAGTAGAATCTCGCCCGATTACAAAGGTATGTGTATTTTTGCACTAGGCTATTCCAGTTATTGGTTTCGAATATCAGACCAGCGAAAATTTTGATGGTTTCTCAACCATTCCTTACCTTCAAACACCCATATCTCGCGAACGGAATGACGAACTCGAGAAATTCCTGTTGTATCTGAAAGCAGAAACTCGACCGATTAGAATGGTGTGTCTACTTTTCCCCTAGGTCATTCCAGTTATTCGTTTCTAGCATCAGAATTGCGAAACTTTTGATGGTTTCTCAACCATTCCTTAATTTCAAACACCCATATCTCGCGAACGGATTGAGGAACACGAGAAATTCCTGTTGCATCTGAAAGTTGAAACTCGCCCGACTACAAAGGTATGTGTATTTTTCCCCTAGGCCTTTGTAGTTATTGGTTTCGAGTATCAGACTTGCGAAAATTTTGATGGTTTCTCAACCATTCCTTACCTTCAAACACCCATATCTCGCGAACGGATTGACGAACTCGAGAAATTCCTGTTGCATCTGAAAGTAGAAACTCGCGCGATTACAAAGGTATGTGTATTTTTCCCCTAGGCCATAGTAGTTATTGGTATCGAATATCAGACTTGCGAAAATTTTGATGGTTTCTCAACCATTCCTTAACTTCAAACTCCCATATTTCGCGAACGGATTGACGAACTCGAGAAATTCCTGTTGCATCTGAATGTAGAAACTCGCCCCACTACAATGGTGTGTGTACTTTTCCCCTAGGCCATTCCAGTTATTGGTTTCGAGTATCAGACTTCCGAAAATTATGATGGTTCCTCAACCGTTCCTTAATTTCAAACTCCCATATCTCGCGAACGGATTGACGAACTCGAGAAATTCCTGTTGCATCTGAAAGTAGAAACTCGCCCCATTACAATGGTGTGTGTACTTTTCCCCTAGGCCATTCCAGTTATTGGTTTCGAGTATCAGACTTCCGAAAATTATGATGGTTCCTCAACCGTTCCTTAATTTCAAACTCCCATATATCGCGAACGGATTGACGAACTCGAGAAATTCCTGTTGCATCTGAAAGTAGAAACTCGCCAGATTACAACGGTATGTGTATTTTTGCCCTAGGCCATAGTACTTATTGGTTTCGAGTATCAGACTTGCGAAAATTTTGATGATTTCTGAAGCATTCCTTAACTTCAAACTCCCATATCTCGCGAACGGATTTACGAACTCGAGAAATTCCTGTTGCGTCTGAAAGCAGAAACTCGTCCGATTACAACGGTAAGTGTATTTTTGCCCATGGCCATAGCAGTTATTGGTTTCGAGTATCAGACTTGCGAAAATATTGATGGTTTCTCAACCGTTCCTTAATTTCAAACTCCCATATCTCGCGAACGTATTTACGAACTCGATAAATTCCTGTTGCATCTGAAAGTAGAAACTCGCCAGATTACAAGGGTATATGTATTTTTGCCCTAGGCCATAGTAGTTATTGGTTTCGAGTATCAGACTTGCGAAAATATTGATGGTTTCTCAACCATTCCTTAACTTCAAACTCCCATACCTCGCGAACGGATTGAAGAACTCGAGAATTTCCTATTGCATCTGAAAGCAAAAACTCGCCCGATTACAACGGTATGTGTATTTTTGCCCTTGGCCATAGTAGTTATTGGTTTCGAGTATCAGACTTGCGAAAATGTTGGTGGTTTCTCAATTATTCCTTAACTTCAAACTCCCATATCTCGCGACCAGATTGACGAACTCGATTATTTCCTGTTGCATCTGAAAGTAGAAAGTCGACCGATTACAATGGTGTGTGTACTTTTCCCCTAGGTCAGTCCAGTTATTCGTTTCTAGCATCAGAATTGCGAAAATTTTGATGGTTTCTCAACCATTCCTTAACTTCAAACTCCCATATCTCGCGAACGGATTGACGAACTCGAGAAATTCCTGTTGCATCTGAAAGTAGAAACTCGCCCCATTACAATGGTGTGTGTACTTTTCCCCTAGGCAATTCCAGTTATTGGTTTCGAGTATCAGACTTCCGAAAATTATGATGGTTCCTCAACCGTTCCTTAATTTCAAACTCCCATATCTCGCGAACGGATTGACGAACTCGAGAAATTCCTGTTGCATCTGAAAGCAGAAACTCGTCCGATTACAACGGTATGTGTATTTTTGCCCTAGGCCACATCAGTTATTGGTTTCGAGTATCAGACTTGCGAAAATATTGATGGTTTCTCAACCATTCCTTAACTTCATACTCCCATATCTCGCGAACGGATTGACGAACTCCAGAAATTCCTGTTGTATCTGAAAGTAGAAACTCGCCAGATTACAAGGGTATATGTATTTTTGCCCTAGGCCATAGTAGTTATTGGTTTCGAGTATCAGACTTGCGAAAATTGTGACGGTTTCTCAACCATTCCTTAACTTCAAACTCCCATATCTCGCGAACGGATTGACGAACTCGAGAATTTCCTATTGCATCTGAAAGCAGAAACTCGTCCGATTGCAACGGTATGTGTATTTTTGCCCTAGGCCATAGTAGTTATAGGTTTCGAGTATCAGACTTGAGAAAATTGTGATGGTCTCTCAACCATTCCTTAACTCCAACCTCCCAAATCTCGCGAACGGATTGACGATCTCGAGAAGTTTCTGTCGCCTCTGAAAGCAGAAACTTGCCCGATTACAATGGTGTGTGTACTTTTCCCCTAGGCCGTTCCAGTTATTGGTTTCGAGTATCAGACTTGCGGAAGTTTTGATGATTTCTCAACGATTCCTTAACTTCAACCTCCCATTTCTCGCGAACGGATTGACGAACTCGAGAAATTCCTGTTGCATCTGCAAGTAGAAACTCGCCCGATTACAATGGTATGTGTACTTTTCCCCTAGGCCATTCCAGTTATTCGTTTGTAGCATCACAATTCCGAAAATTTTGATGGTTTCTCAACCATTCCTTAACTTCAAACTGCCAATTCTCGCGAACGCATTGACGAACTCGAGAAATTCCTGTTGCATCTGAAAGTAGAAACTCGCCCGATTACAATGGTATGTGTACTTTTCCCCTAGGCCATTCCAGTTATTGGTTTCGAGTATCAGACTTGCGATAATTTTGATGGTTTCTCAACCATTCCTTAACTTCACACTTACATATCTCGCGAACGGATTGACGAACCCGAGAATTTCCTATTGCATCTGAAAACAGAAACTCGCCCGGTTACAACGGTATATGCAATTTTGCCCTAGGCCATAGTAGTTATTGGTTTCGAGTATCAGTCTTGCGAAAATTTTGATGGTTTCTCAAGCATTCCTTAACTTCAAACTCCCATATCTCGCGAATGGATTGACGAACTCGAGAAATTCCTGTTGCATCTGAAAGTAGAAACTCGCCCGATTACAACGGTATGTGTATTTTTCCGCTAGGCCTTTGTAGTTATTGGTTTCGAGAATCAGACTTGCGAAAATTTTGATGGTTTCTCAGTCATTCCTTAACTTCAAACTTCCATATCTCGCGAACGGATTGACGAACTCGAGAATTTCCTGTTGCATGTGAAAGTAGAAACTCGCCCGATTACAACGGTATGTGTATTTTTCCGCTAGGCCTTTGTAGTTATTGGTTTCGAGAATCAGACTTGCGAAAATTTTGATGGTTTCTCAATCATTCCTTAACTTCAAACTTCCATATCTCGCGAACGGATAGACGAACTCGAGAATTTCCTATTGCATCTGAAAGCAGAAACTCGCCCGATTACAACAGTATGTGTATTTTTGCCCTATGCCACAGTAGTTATTGGATTCGAGTATCAGACTTGCGAAAATTTTGATGGTTTCTCAATCATTCCTTAACTTCAAACTTCCATATCTCGCGAACGGATTGACGAACTCGAGAATTTCCTATTGCATCTAAAAGCAGAAACTCGCCCGATTACAACGGTATGTGTATTTTTGCCCTAGGCCATAATAGTTATTGGATTCGAGTATCAGACTTGCGAGAATTTTGATGAATTCTCAGCCATTCCTTAACTTCAAACTCCCATACATCGCGAACGCATTAACGATCTCGAGAAATTCCTGTTGTATCTGAAAGTGCAAACCCGCCCGATTACAGTGGTGTGTGTACTTTTCTCCTAGGCCATTCCAGTTATTGGTTTCGAGTATCAGACCAGTGAAAATTTTGATGGTTTCTCAAACATTCCTTAATTTCAAACTCCCATATCTCGCGAACGGAATGACGAACTCGAGAAGTTCCTATTGCATCTGAAAGTAGAAACCCGCCAGATTACAATTGTGTGTGTACTTTTCACCTAGGGCCTTCCAGTTATTGGTTTCGAGTATCACACTTGCGAAAATTTTGATGGTTTCTCAATCATTCCTTAACTTCAAACTTCCATATCTCGCGAACGGATTGACGAACTCGAGAATTTCCTATTGCATCTGAAAGCAGAAACTCGCCCCATTACAACGGTATGTGTATTTTTGCCCTAGGCCATAATAGTTATGGGATTCGAGTATCAGACTTGCGAAAATTTTGATGGTTTCTCAAGCATTCCTTAACTTCAAACTCCCATATCTCGCGAACGGATAGACGAACTCGAGAAATTCCCGTTGCATGTGAAAGTAGACACTCGCCCGATTACAACGGTATGTGTATTTTCCCTCTAGGTTTTTGTAGTTATTGGTTTCGAGAATCAGACTTGCGAAAATTTGGATGGTTTCTCAATCATTCCTTAACTTCAAACTTCCAAATCTCGCGAACGGATTGACGAACACGAGAATTTCCTATTCAATCTGAAAGCAGAAACTCGCCCGATTACAACGGTATGTGTATTTTTGCCCTAGGCCATAGTAGTTATTGGATTCGAGTATCAGACTTGCGAGAATTTTGATGATTTCTCAGCCATTCCTTAACTTCAAACTCCCATATCTCGCGAACGCATTAACGAACTCGAGAAATTCCTGTTGTATCTGAAAGTGCAAACCCGCCCGATTACAGTGGTGTGTGTACTTTTCTCCTAGGCCATTCCAGTTATTGGTTTCGAGTACCAGACCAGTGAAAATTTTGATGGTTTCTCAAACATTCCTTAACTTCAAACTCCCATATCTCGCGAACGGATTGACGAACCCGAGAATTTCCTATTGCATCTGAAAACAGAAACTCGCCCGGTTACATCGGTATATGCAATTTTGCCCTAGGCCATAGTAGTTATTGGTTTCGAGTATCAGTCTTGCGAAAATTTTGATGGTTTCTCAAGCATTCCTTAACTTCAAACTCCCAAATCTCGCGAATGGATTGACGAACTCGAGAAATTCCTGTTGCATCTGAAAGTAGAAACACGCCCGAATACAATGGTGTGTGTACTATTCCCCAAGGCCACTCCAGTTATTGGTTTCGAGTATCAGACTTGCGAAAATTTTGATGGTTTCTCAATCATTCCTTAACTTCAAACTTCCATATCTCGCGAACGGATTGACGAACTCGAGAATTTCCTGTTGCATGTGAAAGTAGAAACTCGCCCGATTACAACGGTATGTGTATTTTTCCGCTAGGCCTTTGTAGTTATTGGTTTCGAGAATCAGACTTGCGAAAATTTTGATGGTTTCTCAATCATTCCTTAACTTCAAACTTCCATATCTCGCGAACGGATAGACGAACTCGAGAATTTCCTATTGCATCTGAAAGCAGAAACTCGCCCGATTACAACGGTATGTGTATTTTTGCCCTAGGCCATAATTGTTATTGGATTCGAGTATCAGACTTGCGAGAATTTTGATGATTTCTCAGCCATTCCTTAACTTCAAACTCCCATATCTCGAGAACGCATTAACGAACTCGAGAAATTCCTGTTGTATCTGAAAGTGCAAACCCGCCCGATTACAGTGGTGTGTGTACTTTTCTCCTAGGCCATTCCAGTTATTGGTTTCGAGTATCAGACCAGTGAAAATTTTGATGGTTTCTCAGCCATTCCTTAACTTCAAACTCCCATATCTCGCGAACGGAATGACGAACTCGAGAAATTCCTATTGCATCTGAAAGTAGCAACCCGCCGGATTACAATGGTGTGTGTACTATTCCCCAAGGCCACTCCTGTTATTGGTTTCGAGTATCAGACTTGCGAAAATTTTGATGATTTCTCAGCCATTCCTTAACTTCAAACTCCCATATCTCGCGAACGGAATGACGAACTCGAGAAATTCCTATTGCATCTGAAAGTAGCAACCCGCCAGATTACAATGGTGTGTGTACTATTCCCCATGGCCACTCCTGTTATTGGTTTCGAGTATCAGACTTGCGAAAATTTTGATGGTTTCTCAATCATTCCTTAACTTCAAACTTCCATATCTCGCGAACGGATTGACGAACTCGAGAATTTCCTGTTGCATGTGAAAGTAGAAACTCGCCCGATTACAACGGTATGTGTATTTTCCCGCTAGGCCTTTGTAGTTATTGGTTTCGAGAATCAGACTTGCGAAAATTTTGATGGTTTCTCAATCATTCCTTAACTTCAAACTTCCATATCTCGCGAACGGATAGACGAACTCGAGAATTTCCTATTGCATCTGAAAGCAGAAACTCGCCCGATTACAACGGTATGTGTATTTTTGCCCTATGCCACAGTAGTTATTGGATTCGAGTATCAGACTTGCGAAAATTTTGATGGTTTCTCAATCATTCCTTAACTTCAAACTTCCATATCTCGCGAACGGATTGACGAACTCGAGAATTTCCTATTGCATCTAAAAGCAGAAACTCGCCCGATTACAACGGTATGTGTATTTTTGCCCTAGGCCATAATAGTTATTGGATTCGAGTATCAGACTTGCGAGAATTTTGATGAATTCTCAGCCATTCCTTAACTTCAAACTCCCATACCTCGCGAACGCATTAACGATCTCGAGAAATTCCTGTTGTATCTGAAAGTGCAAACCCGCCCGATTACAGTGGTGTGTGTACTTTTCTCCTAGGCCATTCCAGTTATTGGTTTCGAGTATCAGACCAGTGAAAATTTTGATGGTTTCTCAAACATTCCTTAATTTCAAACTCCCATATCTCGCGAACGGAATGACGAACTCGAGAAGTTCCTATTGCATCTGAAAGTAGAAACCCGCCAGATTACAATTGTGTGTGTACTTTTCACCTAGGCCCTTCCAGTTATTGGTTTCGAGTATCACACTTGCGAAAATTTTGATGGTTTCTCAATCATTCCTTAACTTCAAACTTCCATATCTCGCGAACGGATTGACGAACTCGAGAATTTCCTATTGCATCTGAAAGCAGAAACTCGCCCCATTACAACGGTATGTGTATTTTTGCCCTAGGCCATAATAGTTATGGGATTCGAGTATCAGACTTGCGAAAATTTTGATGGTTTCTCAAGCATTCCTTAACTTCAAACTCCCATATCTCGCGAACGGATAGACGAACTCGAGAAATTCCCGTTGCATGTGAAAGTAGACACTCGCCCGATTACAACGGTATGTGTATTTTCCCTCTAGGTTTTTGTAGTTATTGGTTTCGAGAATCAGACTTGCGAAAATTTGGATGGTTTCTCAATCATTCCTTAACTTCAAACTTCCAAATCTCGCGAACGGATTGACGAACACGAGAATTTCCTATTCAATCTGAAAGCAGAAACTCGCCCGATTACAACGGTATGTGTATTTTTGCCCTAGGCCATAGTAGTTATTGGATTCGAGTATCAGACTTGCGAGAATTTTGATGATTTCTCAGCCATTCCTTAACTTCAAACTCCCATATCTCGCGAACGCATTAACGAACTCGAGAAATTCCTGTTGTATCTGAAAGTGCAAACCCGCCCGATTACAGTGGTGTGTGTACTTTTCTCCTAGGCCATTCCAGTTATTGGTTTCGAGTACCAGACCAGTGAAAATTTTGATGGTTTCTCAAACATTCCTTAATTTCAAACTCCCATATCTCGCGAACGGATTGACGAACCCGAGAATTTCCTATTGCATCTGAAAACAGAAACTCGCCCGGTTACATCGGTATATGCAATTTTGCCCTAGGCCATAGTAGTTATTGGTTTCGAGTATCAGTCTTGCGAAAATTTTGATGGTTTCTCAAGCATTCCTTAACTTCAAACTCCCATATCTCGCGAATGGATTGACGAACTCGAGAAATTCCTGTTGCATCTGAAAGTAGAAACACGCCCGAATACAATGGTGTGTGTACTATTCCCCAAGGCCACTCCAGTTATTGGTTTCGAGTATCAGACTTGCGAAAATTTTGATGGTTTCTCAATCATTCCTTAACTTCAAACTTCCATATCTCGCGAACGGAATGACGAACTCGAGAATTTCCTGTTGCATGTGAAAGTAGAAACTCGCCCGATTACAACGGTATGTGTATTTTTCCGCTAGGCCTTTGTAGTTATTGGTTTCGAGAATCAGACTTGCGAACATTTTGATGGTTTCTCAATCATTCCTTAACTTCAAACTTCCATATCTCGCGAACGGATAGACGAACTCGAGAATTTCCTATTGCATCTGAAAGCAGAAACTCGCCCGATTACAACGGTATGTGTATTTTTGCCCTAGGCCACAGTAGTTATTGGATTCGAGTATCAGACTTGCGAAAATTTTGATGGTTTCTCAATCATTCCTTAACTTCAAACTTCCATATCTCGCGAACGGATTGTCGAACTCGAGAATTTCCTATTGCATTGAAAGCAGAAACTCGCCCGATTACAACGGTATGTGTATTTTTGCCGTGGGCCACAGTAGTTATTGGATTCGAGTATCAGACTTGCGAAAATTGTGATGGTTTCTCAATCATTCCTTAACTTCAAACTCCCATACCTCGCGAACGCATTGACGAACTCGAGAAATTCCTGTTGTATCTGAAAGTTGAAACCCGCCCGATTACAATGGTGATTGTACTTTTCCCCTAGGCCATTCCAGTTATTGGTTTCGAGTATTCGACCAGCGAAAATTTTCATGGTTTCTCAACCATACCTTAACTTCAAACTCCCAAATCTCGCGAACGGATTGACGAACTCGAGAAATTCCTATTGCATCTGAAAGCAGAAACTCGCCCGGTTACAACGGTATATGCATTTTTGCCCTAGGCCATAGTAGTTATTGGTTTCGAGTATCAGACTTGCGAAAATTTTGATGGTTTCTCAAGCATTCCTTAACTTCAAACTCCAATATCTCGCGAACGGAATGACGAACCCGAGAAATTCCTATTGCATCTGAAAGTAGAAACCCGCCATATTACAATGGTGTGTGTACTTTTCCCCTAGGGCATTCCAGTTATTGGTTTCGAGTATTCGACCAGCGAAAATTTTGATGGTTTCTCAACCATTCCTTAACTTCACACTTACATATCTCGCGAACGGATTGTCGAACTCGAGAATTTCCTATTGCATCTGAAAGCAGAAACTCGCCCGATTACAACGGATAGTGCATTTTTGCCTTAGGCCATTGTAGTTATTGGTTTCGAGTATCAGACTTGCGAAAATTTTGATGGTTTCTCAACCATTCCTTAACTTCACACTTACATATCTCGCGAACGGATTGACGAACTCCAGAATTTCCTGTTGCATCTGAAAGTAGAAACACGCCCGAATACAATGGTGAGTGTACTTTTCTCCTAGGCCATTCCAGTTATTGGTTTCGAGTATCAGACACAAGGAAAATTTTGATGGTTTCTCAACCATTCCTTAACTTCAAACTTCCATATCTCGCGAACGGATTTTCGAACTCGAGAATTTCCTGTTGCATATGAAAGTAGAAACTCGCCCGATTACAACGGTATGTGTGTTTTTCCGCTAGGCCTTTGTAGTTATTGGTTTCGAGAATCAGACTTGCGAAAATTTTGATGGTTTCTCAATCATTCCTTAACTTCAAACTCCCATATCTCGCGAACGGATAGACGAACTCGAGAATTTCCTATTGCATCTGAAAGCAGAAACTCGCCCGATTACAACGGTATGTGTATTTTTGCCCTAGGCCATAATAGTTATTGGATTCGAGTATCAGACTTGCGAGAATTTTGATGATTTCTCAGCCATTCCTTAACTTCAAACTTCCATATCTCGCGAACGGATTGACGAACTCGAGAATTTCCTGTTGCATGTGAAAGTAGAAACTCGCCCGATTACAACGGTATGTGTATTTTTCCGCTAGGCCTTTGTAGTTATTGGTTTCGAGAATCAGACTTGCGAAAATTTTGATGGTTTCTCAATCATTCCTTAAGTTCAAACTTCCATATCTCGCGAACGGATTGACGAACTCGAGAATTTCCTATTGCATCTAAAAGCAGAAACTCGCCCGATTACAACGGTATGTGTATTTTTGCCCTAGGCCATAATAGTTATTGGATTCGAGTATCAGACTTGCGAGAATTTTGATGATTTCTCAGCCATTCCTTAACTTCAAACTCCCATATCTCGCGAACGCATTAACGAACTCGAGAAATTCCTGTTGTATCTGAAAGTGCAAACCCGCACGATTACAGTGGTGTGTGTACTTTTCTCCTAGGCCATTCCAGTTATTGGTTTCGAGTATCAGACCAGTGAAAATTTTGATGGTTTCTCAAACATTCCTTAATTTCAAACACCCATATCTCGCGAACGGAATGACGAACTCGAGAAGATCCTATTGCATCTGAAAGTAGAAACCCGCCAGATTACAATTGTGTGTGTACTTTTCACCTAGGCCCTTCCAGTTATTGGTTTCGAGTATCACACTTGCGAAAATTTTGATGATTTCTCAACCATTCCTTAACTGCAAACTCCCATTTCTCGCGAACGGATTGACGAACTCGAGAAATTCCTGTTGCATCTGCAAGTAAAAACTCGCCCGATTACAATGGTATGTGTACTTTTCCCCTAGGCCATTCCAGTTATTCGTTTGTAGCATCACAATTCCGAAAATTTTGATGGTTTCTCAACCATTCCTTAACTTCAAACTGCCATTTCTCGCGAACGGATTGACGAACTCGAGAAATTCCTGTTGCATCTGAAAGTAGAAACTCGCCCGATTACAACGGTATGTGTATTTTTCCGCTAGGCCTTTGTAGTTATTGGTTTCGAGAATCAGACTTGCGAAAATTTTGATGGTTTCTCAATCATTCCTTAAGTTCAAACTTCCATATCTCGCGAACGAATTGACGAACTCGAGAATTTCCTATTGCATCTAAAAGCAGAAACTCGCCCGATTACAACGGTATGTGTATTTTTGCCCTAGGCCATAATAGTTATTGGATTCGAGTATCAGACTTGCGAGAATTTTGATGATTTCTCAGCCATTCCTTAACTTCAAACTCCCATATCTCGCGAACGCATTAACGAACTCGAGAAATTCCTGTTGCATCTGCAAGTAAAAACTCGCCCGATTACAATGGTATGTGTACTTTTCCCCTAGGCCATTCCAGTTATTCGTTTGTAGCATCACAATTCCGAAAATTTTGTTGGTTTCTCAACCATTCCTTAACTTCAAACTGCCATTTCTCGCGAACGGATTGACGAACTCGAGAAATTCCTGTTGCATCTGAAAGTAGAAACTCGCCCGATTACAATGGTATGTGTACTTTTCCCCTAGGCCATTCCAGTTATTGGTTTCGAGTATCAGACTTGCGATAATTTTGATGGTTTCTCAACCATTCCTTAACTTCACACTTACATATCTCGCGAACGGATTGACGAACCCGAGAATTTCCTATTGCATCTGAAAACAGAAACTCGCCCGGTTACAACGGTATATGCAATTTTGCCCTAGGCCATAGTAGTTATTGGTTTCGAGTATCAGTCTTGCGAAAATTTTGATGGTTTCTCAAGCATTCCTTAACTTCAAACTCCCATATCTCGCGAATGGATTGACGAACTCGAGAAATTCCTGTTGCATCTGAAAGTAGAGACACGCCCGAATACAATGGTGTGTGTACTATGCCCCAAGGCCACTTCAGTTATTGGTTTCGAGTATCAGACTTGCGAAAATTTTGATGGTTTCTCAATCATTCCTTAACTTCAAACATCCATATCTCGCGAACGGATTGACGAACTCGAGAATTTCCTGTTGCATGTGAAAGTAGAAACTCGCCCGATTACAACGGTATGTGTATTTTTCCGCTAGGCCTTTGTAGTTATTGGTTTCGAGAATCAGACTTGCGAAAATTTTGATGGTTTCTCAATCATTCCTTAACTTCAAACTTCCATATCTCGCGAACGGATAGACGAACTCGAGAATTTCCTATTGCATCTGAAAGCAGAAACTCGCCCGATTACAACGGTATGTGTATTTTTGCCCTAGGCCATAATTGTTATTGGATTCGAGTATCAGACTTGCGAGAATTTTGATGATTTCTCAGCCATTCCTTAACTTCAAACTCCCATATCTCGCGAACGCATTAACGAACTCGAGAAATTCCTGTTGTATCTGAAAGTGCAAACCCGCCCGATTACAGTGGTGTGTGTACTTTTCTCCTAGGCCATTCCAGTTATTGGTTTCGAGTATCAGACCAGTGAAAATTTTGATGGTTTCTCAAACATTCCTTAATTTCAAACTCCCATATCTCGCGAACGGAATGACGAACTCGAGAAGTTCCTATTGCATCTGAAAGTAGAAACCCGCCAGATTACAATTGTGTGTGTACTTTTCACCTAGGCCCTTCCAGTTATTGGTTTCGAGTATCACACTTGCGAAAACTTTGATGGTGTCTCAATCATTCCTTAACTTCAAACTTCCATATCTCGCGAACGGATAGACGAACTAGAGAATTTCCTATTGCATCTGAAAGCAGAAACTCGCCCGATTTCAACGGTATGTGTATTTTTGCCCTAGGCCATAGTAGTTATTGGATTCGAGTATCAGACTTGCGAAAATTTTGATGATTTCTCAGCCATTCCTTAACTTCAAACTCCCACATCTCGCGAACGGAATGACGAACTCGAGAAATTCCTATTGCATCTGAAAGTAGCAACCCGCCAGATTACAATGGTGTGTGTACTATTCCCCAAGGCCACTCCTGTTATTGGTTTCGAGTATCAGACTTGCGAAAATTTTGATGATTTCTCAGCCATTCCTTAATTTCAAACTCCCATATCTCGCGAACGGAATGACGAACTCGAGAAATTCCTATTGCATCTGAAAGTAGCAACCCGCCAGATTACAATGGTGTGTGTACTATTCCCCATGGCCACTCCTGTTATTGGTTTCGAGTATCAGACTTGCGAAAATTTTGATGGTTTCTCAATCATTCCTTAACTTCAAACTTCCATATCTCGCGAACGGATTGACGAACTCGAGAATTTCCTGTTGCATGTGAAAGTAGAAACTCGCCCGATTACAACGGTATGTGTATTTTTCCGCTAGGCCTTTGTAGTTATTGGTTTCGAGAATCAGACTTGCGAAAATTTTGATGGTTTCTCAATCATTCCTTAACTTCAAACTTCCATATCTCGCGAACGGATAGACGAACTCGAGAATTTCCTATTGCATCTGAAAGCAGAAACTCGCCCGATTACAACGGTATGTGTATTTTTGCACTAGGCCACAGTAGTTATTGGATTCGAGTATCAGACTTGCGAAAATTTTGATGGTTTCTCAATCATTCCTTAACTTCAAACTTCCATATCTCGCGAACGGATTGACGAACTCGAGAATTTCCTATTGCATTGAAAGCAGAAACTCGCCCGATTACAACGGTATGTGTATTTTTGCCGTAGGCCACAGTAGTTATTGGATTCGAGTATCAGACTTGCGAAAATTTTGATGGTTTCTCAATCATTCCTTAACTTCAAACTTCCATATCTCGCGAACGGATTGACGAACTCGAGAATTTCCTGTTGCATGTGAAAGTAGAAACTCGCCCGATTACAACGGTATGTGTATTTTTCCGCTAGGCCTTTGTAGTTATTGGTTTCGAGAATCAGACTTGCGAAAATTGTGATGGTTTCTCAATCATTCCTTAACTTCAAACTCCCATACCTCGCGAACGCATTGACGAACTCGAGAAATTCCTGTTGTATCTGAAAGTTGAAACCCGCCCGATTACAATGGTGATTGTACTTTTCCCCTAGGCCATTCCAGTTATTGGTTTCGAGTATTCGACCAGCGAAAATTTTCATGGTTTCTCAACCATACCTTAACTTCAAACTCCCATATCTCGCGAACGGATTGACGAACTCGAGAAATTCCTATTGCATCTGAAAGCAGAAACTCGCCCGGTTACAACGGTATATGCATCTTTGCCCTAGGCCATAGTAGTTATTGGTTTCGAGTATCAGACTTGCGAAAATTTTGATGGTTTCTCTAGCATTCCTTAACTTCAAACTCCCATATCTCGCGAACGGAATGACGAACCCGAGAAATTCCTATTGCATCTGAAAGTAGAAACCCGCCATATTACAATGGTGTGTGTACTTTTCCCCTAGGGCATTCCAGTTATTGGTTTCGAGTATTCGACCAGCGAAAATTTTGATGGTTTCTCAACCATTCCTTAACTTCAAACTCCCATTTCTCGCGAACGGATTGGCGAACTCGAGAAATTCCTGTTGCATCTGGAAGTAGAAACTCGCCCGATTACAATGGTATGTGTACTTTTCCCCTAGGCCATTCCAGTTATTGGTTTCGGGTATCAGACTTGCGATAATTTTGATGGTTTCTCAACCATTCCTTAACTTCACACTTACATATCTCGCGAACGGATTGACGAACTCGAGAATTTCCTATTGCATCTGAAAGCAGAAACTCGCCCGGTTACAACGGTATATGCATTTTTGCCCTAGGCCATAGTAGTTATTGGTTTCGAGTATCAGACTTGCGAAAATTTTGATGGTTTCTCAAGCATTCCTTAACTTGGAACTCCCATATCTTGCGAACGGATTGACGAACTCGAGAAATTCCTGTTGCATCTGAAAGTAGAAACACGCCCGAATACAATGGTGAGTGTACTTTTCTCCTAGGCCATTCCAGTTATTGGTTTCGAGTATCAGACACAAGGAAAATTTTGATGGTTTCTCAACCATTCCTTAACTTCAAACTTCCATATCGCGCGAACGGATTTTCGAACTCGAGAATTTCCTGTTGCATATGAAAGTAGAAACTCGCTCGATTACAACGGTATGTGTATTTTTCCGCTAGGCCTTTGTAGTTATTGGTTTCGAGAATCAGACTTGCGAAAATTTTGATGGTTTCTCAATCATTCCTTAACTTCAAACTCCCATATCTCGCGAACGGATAGACGAACTCGAGAATTTCCTATTGCATCTGAAAGCAGAAACTCGCCCGATTACAACGGTATGTGTATTTTTGCCCTAGGCCACAGTAGTTATTGGATTCGAGTATCAGACTTGCGAAAATTTTGATGGTTTCTCAATCATTCCTTAAGTTCAAACTTCCATATCTCGCGAACGGATTGACGAACTCGAGAATTTCCTATTGCATCTAAAAGCAGAAACTCGCCCGATTACAACGGTATGTGTATTTTTCCCCTAGGCCATTGTAGTTATTGGTTTCGAGTATCAGACTTGCGAAAATTTTTATGATTTCTCAGCCATTCCTTAACTTCAAACTCCCATATCTCGCGAACGCATTGACGAACTCGAGAAATTCCTGTTGTATCTGAAAGTGGAAACCCGCCCGATTACAGTGGTGTGTGTACTTTTCTCCTAGGCCATTCCAGTTATTGGTTTCGAGTATCAGACCAGTGAAAATTTTGATGGTTTCTCAAACATTCCTTAATTTCAAACTCCCATATCTCGCGAACGGAATGACGAACTCGAGAAGTTCCTATTGCATCTGAAAGTAGAAACCCGCCAGGATTACAATGGTGTGTGTACTTTTCACCTAGGCCCTTCCAGTTATTGGTTTCGAGTATCAGACTTGCGAAAATTTTGATGGTTTCTCAATCATTCCTTAACTTTAAACTTCCATATCTCGCCAACGGATAGACGAACTCGAGAAATTCCCGTTGCATGTGAAAGTAGACACTCGCCCGATTACAACGGTATGTGTATTTTTCCGCTAGGCCTTTGTAGTTATTGGTTTCGAGAATCAGACTTGCGAAAATTTCGATGGTTTCTCAATCATTCCTTAACTTCAAACTTCCAAATCTCGCGTACGGATTGACGAACTCGAGAATTTCCTATTCAATCTGAAAGCAGAAACTCGCCCGATTACAACGGTATGTGTATTTTTTCCCCTAGGCCATTGTAGTTATTGGTTTCGAGTATCAGACTTGCGATACATTTTGATGGTTTCTCAACCATTCCTTAACTTCACACTTAACATATCTCGCGAACGGATTGACGAACTCGAGAATTTCCCTATTGCATCTAAAAGCAGAAACTCGCCCGATTACAACGGTATGTGTATGTTTTTGCCCAAGGCCATAATAGTTATCGAATTCGAGTATCAGACTTGCGAAAATTTTTATGATTTCTCAGCCATTCCTTAACTTCAAAACTCCCATATCTCGCGCGAACGCATTGACGAACTCGAGAAATTCCTGTTGCATCTGAAAGTAGAAACTCGCTCCGATTACAATGGTATGTGTACTTTTCCCCTAGGCCATTCCAGTTATTCGTTTCTAGCATCACAATTGCGAAAATGTTGATGGTTTCACAACCATTCCGTAACTTCAAACTGCCATTTTTCGCGAACGGAATTGACGAACTCGAGAAATTCCTGTTGCATCTGAAAGTAGAAACTCGCCCGATTACAATGGGTATGTGTACTTTTTCCCCAAGGCCACTCCTGTTATTGGTTTCGAGTACTCAGACTTGCGAAAATTTTGATGATTTCTCAGCCATTCCTTAAATTCAAACTCCCATATCTCGCGAACGGAATGACGAACTCGAGAAATTCCTATTGCATCTGAAAGTAGCAACCCCCCAGATTACAATGGTGCTGATGTACTATTCCCCATGGCCACTCCTGTTATTGGTTTCGAGTATCAGACTTGCGAAAATTTTGATGGTTTCTCAATCATTCCTTAACCCTCAAACTTCCATATCTCGCGAACGGATAGACGAACTCGAGAATTTCCTATTGAATCTGAAAGCAGAAACTCGCCCGATTACAACCGTATGTGAATTTTTGCCCTAGGCCACAGTAGTTATTTGATTCGAGTATCAGACTTGCGAAAATTTTGAATGTTTCTCAATCATTCCTTAACTTCAAACTTCCATATCTCGCGACACGGATTGACGAACTCGAGAATTTCCTATTGCATCTGAAAGCAGAAACATCGCCCGATTACAACGGTATGTGTATTTTTTGCCGTAGGCCACAGTAGTTATTGGATTCGAGTATCAGACTTGCGAAAATTTTGATGGTTTCTCAATCATTCCTTAACTTCAAACTTCCATATCTCGCGAACGGATTGACGAACTCGAGAATTTCGCTGTTGCATGTGAAAGTAGAAACTCGCCCGATTACAACGGTATGTGTATTTTTCCGCTAAGGCCTTTGTAGGTTACTTGGTTTCGAGAATCAGACTTGCGAAAATTGTGATGGTCTTCTCAATCATTCGCTTAACTTCAAACTCCCATACCTCGCGAACGCAATTAACGAACTCGAGAAATCCTGTTGTATCTGATGAAGTGCAAACCCGCACGATTACAGTGGTGAGGTTGTACTTTTCTCTAGGCCATTCCAGTTATTGGTTCTCGAGTATCAGACCAGTGAAAATTTCTGATGATTTCTCAGCCATTCCTTAACTTCAAACTCCCATAATCTCGCGAACGGAATGACGAACTCGAGAAATTCCTATTGCATCTGAAAGTAGAAACCCGCCATATTACAATGGTGTAGTGTACTTTTCCCCGCTAGGGCATTCCAGTTATTGGTTTCGAGTATTCGACCAGCGAAAATTTTGATGGTTTCTCAACCATTCCTTAACTTCACACTTACATATCTCGCGAACGGATTGTCGAACTCGAGGAATTTCCTATTGCATCTGAAAGCAGAAAACTCGCCCGATTACAACGGATAGTGCATTTTTGCCTTAGTAGCCATTGTAGTTATTGGTTTCGAGTATCAGACACAAGGAAAATTTTGATGGTTTCTCAAACCATTCCTTAACTTCAAACTTCCATATCTCGCGGAAACGGATTTTCGAAACTCGAGAATTTCCTGTTGCATATGAAAGTAGAAACTCGCCCGATTACAACGGTATGTGTATTTTTCCGCTAGGCCTTTGTAGTTATTGGTTTCGAGAATCAGACTTGCGGAAAATTTTGATGGTTTCTCAATCATGTCCTTAAGGTTCAAAACTTCCATATCTCGCGAACGGAATTGACGAACTCCGAGAATTTCCTACTTGCACTCTAAAAGCAGAAACTCGCCCCGATTACAACGGTATGTGTATCTTTTGCCCTAAGGCCATAATAGTTATTGGATTCGAGTATCAGACTTGCGAGAATTTTGATGATTTCTCAGCCCATTCCTTAACTTCAAACTCCCATATCTCGCGAACGACGCATTAACGAACTCGAGAAATTCCTGTTGTATCTGAAAGTGCAAAACCCGCACGATTACAGTGGTGTGTGTGTACTTTTCTCCTAGGCCATTCCAGTTATTGGTTTCGAGTATCAGACCAGTGAAAATTTTGATGGTTTCTCAAACATTCCTTAATTTCAAACACCCATATCTCGCGAACGGAATGACGAACTCGAGAAGTTCCTATTGCATCTGAAAGTAGAAACCCGCCAGATTACAATTGATGTGTGTACCTTTTCACCTAGGCCCTTCCAGTTATTGGTTTCGAGTATCAGCACTTGCGAAAATTTTGATGATTTCTCACCATTCGCTTAAGCTGCGAAACTCCCATTTCTCGCGAAGCGAGATTGACGAACTCTCGAGAAATTCCTGTTGCATCTGCAAGCAGTAAAAACTCGCCCGATTACAATGGTATGTGTACTTTTCCCCTTAGGACCATTCCAGTATTCGTTTGATTGTAGCATCACATTCCGAACAATTTTGGATGGTTTCTCAACCATTCCTTAACTTCAAACTGCCATTTCTCGCGAACGGATTGACGAACTCGAGAAAATTCCTGTTTGCATCTGCAAATAGAAACTCGCCCCGATTTACAACGGTAATGTGTATTTTTCCGCTAGGCCTTTGTTAGTTATTGGTTTCGAGAATCAGACTTGCGAAAAGATTTTGATGGTCTTCTCAATCATTCCTTAAGTTCAAACTTCCATATCTCGCGAACGGATTGAGACGAACTCGAGAATTTCCTATTGCATCTAAGAAGCAGAAACTCGCCCGATTACAACGGTATGTGTATTTTTGCCCGTAGGCCATAATAGTTATTGGATTCGAGTATCAGACTTCGAGAATTTTGTTGATTTCTCAGCCATTCCTTAACTTCAAACTCCATATCTCGCGACACGTGCATTAACGAACTCGAGAAATCTCCTGAGTCTGTATCTGAAAGTGCAAACCCGCCCGATTACAGTGGTGTGTGTACTTTTCTCCTAGGCCATTCCAGTTATTGCGTTTCGAGTATCAGACCAAGTGAAAATTTTGATGGTTTTCTCAACATATCTCCTTAATTTCAAACTCCAGTATCTCGCGAACGGAATGACGAACTCGAGAAGTTCCTATTGCATCTGAAAGTAGAAACCCGCCAGATTACAATTGTCGTTGTGTACTTTTCACCTAGGCCCTTCCAGTTCTTGGTTTCGAGTATCACACTTGCGAAAATTTTGATGATTTCTCAACCATTCCTTAACTGCAAAACTCCCAGTTTCTCGCGAACGGATTGACGACACTCGAGAGAATTCCTGTGTGCATCTGCAAGTAAGAAAACTCGCCCGATTACAATGGATGTGATACTTTTCCCCTAGGCCATTCCAGTTATTCGTTGTCGCATCACAATTCCGAAAATTTTGATGGTTTCTCAACCATTCCTTAACTTCAAAGCCTGCCATTTCTCGCGAGACCGGAATTGACGAACTCGAGAAATGTCCTGTTGCATCTGAAAGTAGAAACTCGCCGATTACAATGGTATGTGTACTTTTCCCCTAAGGCCATTCCAGTTATTGGTTTCCGAGTATAGACTTGCGACTAATTTGTTGATGGTTTCTCAACCATTCCTTAACTTCACACTTACATATCTCGCGAACGGATTGACGAACCCGAGAATTTCCTATTGCATCTGAAAACAGAAACTCGCCCGGTTACAACGGTATATGCAATTTTGCCCTAGGGCCATAGTACTTATCTGGTTTCGAGTATCAGTCTTGCGAAATTTTGATGGTTTCTCAAGCATTCCTTAACTTCAAACTCCCATATCTCGCGAATGGATTGCCGAACCTCGAGAAATTCCTGTTAGCATCTGAAAGCTAGAGACACGCCCGAATACAATGGTGTGTGTACTATTCCCCAAGGCCACTTCAGTTATTGGTTTCGAGTATCAGACTTGCGAAAATTTTGATGGTTTCTCAATCATTCCTTAACTTCAAACATCCATATCTCGCGAACGGATTGACGAACTCGAGAATTTCCTGTTGCTTGTGAAAGTAGAAACTCGCCCGATTACAACGGTATGTGTATTTTTTCCGCTAGGCCTTTGTAGTTATTGGTTTCGAGAATCAGACTTGCGAAAATTTTGATGGTTTCTCAATCATTCCTTAACTTCAAACTTCCATATCTCGCGAACGGATAGACGAACTCGAGAATTTCCTATTGCATCTGAAAGCAGAACTCGCCCGATTACAACGGTATGTGTTTATTTGCCCCTAGGCCATAATTGTTATTGGATTCGAGTATCAGACTTGCGAGAATTTTGATGATTTCTCAGCATTCCTTAACTTCAAACTCCCATATCTCGCGAACGCATTAACGAACTCGAGAAATTCCTGTTGTATCTGAAAGTGCAAACCCGCCCCGAATTACAGTGGAGTGTGTGTACTTTTCTCCTAGGCCATTCCAGTTATTTGGTTTCGAGTATCAGACCAGTGAAAATTTTGATGGTTTCTCAAACATTCCTTAATTTCAAACTCCCATATCTCGCGAACGGAATGACGAACTCGAGAAGTTGCCTATTGCATCTGAAAGTAGAAACCCGCCAGATTACAATTGTGTGTGTACTTTTCACCTAGGCCCTTCCAGTTATTGGTTTCGAGTATCACACTTGCGAAAACTTTGATGGTGTCTCAATGCATTCCTTAACTCAAAACTTCCATATCTCGCGAACTCGGATAGACGAACTAGAGAATTTGCCTATTGCATCTGAAAGCAGAAACTCGCCCGATTTCAACGGTATGTGTATTTTTTGCCCTTAGGCCATAGTAGTTATTGGATGTCGAGTATCAGACTTGCTGAAAAATTTTTGATGATTTTCTCAGCCATCCTTAACTTCAAACTCCCATATCTCGCGAACGGAATGACGAACTCGAGAAATTCCTATTGCATCTGAAAGTAGCAACCCGCCAGATTACAATGGTGTGTGTACTATTCCCAAGGCCACTCCTGTTATTGGTTTCGAGAGTATCAGACTTGCGAAGAATTTTGATGATTTCTCAGTCACATCTCCTTAATTTCAAACTCCCATATCTCGCGAACCGGAATGACGAACTCGAGAAATTCCTATTGCATCTGAAAGTAGCAACCCGCCAGATTACAATGGTGTATGTTGTACTATTCCCCCATCTGGCCACTCCTGTTATTGGTTTCGAGTATCAGACTTGCGAAAATTTTGATGGTTTCTCAAATCATTCTTAAACTTCAAACCTTCCATATCTCGCGAACGGATTGACGAACTCGGAGAAATTTCCTGTTGCATGTGAAACGTAGAAACTCGCCCGATTACAACGGTACTGTGTATTTTTCCGCTAGGCCTTTGTAGTTATTGCGTTTCCGAGAATCAGACTTGCGAAAAATTTTTGATGGTTTCTCAATCATTCCTTAACTTCAAACTTCCATATCTCGCGAACGGGATAGACGAACTCGAGAATTTCCTATTGCATCTGAAAGCAGAAACTCGCCCGATTACAACTGGTAATGTGTATTTTTGCACTAGGCCACAGTAGTTATTGGATTCGAGTATCAGACTTGCGAAAATTTTGATGGTTTCTCAATCATTCCTTAACTTCAAACTTCCATATCTCGCGAACGGATTGACGAACTCGAGAATTTCCTATTGCATTGAAAGCAGAAACTCGCCCGATTACAACGGTATGTGTATTTTTGCCGTAGGCCACAGTAGTTATTGGATTCGAGTATCAAGACTTGCGAAAATTTTGATGGTTTTCTCAATCATATTCCTTAACTGTCAAACTTCCTAATCTCGCGAACGGATTGACGAACTCGAGAATTTCCTGTTGCATGTGAAAGTAGAAACTCGCCCGATTACAACGGTATGTGTATTTTTCCGCTAGGCCTTTGTAGTTATTGGTTCGAGAATCAGACTTGCGAAAATTGTGATGGTTTCTCAATCATTCCTTAACTTCTAACTCCCATACCTCGCGAACGCATTGACGAACTCGAGAAATTCCTGTTAGTATCTGAAAGTTGAAACCTCGCCCGATTACAATGGTGATTGTACTTTTCCCCCTAGGCCATTCCAGTTATTGGTTTCGAGTATTCGACCAGCGAAAATTTTCATGGTTTCTCAACCATACCTTAACTTCAAACTCCCCATATCTCGCGAACGGATTGACGAACTCGAGAAATTCCTATTGCATCTGAAAGCAGAACTCGCCGGTTACAACGGATATATGCATCTTTGCCCCTAGGCCATAGTAGTTATTGTTTCGAGTATCAGACTTGCGAAAATTTTGATGGTTTCCTCTAGCAATTCCTTAACTTCAAACTCCCATATCTCGCGAACGGAATGACGAACCCGAGAAATTCCTATTGCATCTGAAAGTAGAAACCCGCCATATTACAATGGTGTGTGTACTTTTCCCCTAGGGCATTCCAGTTATTGGTTTCGAGTATTCGAACCAGCCGAAAATTTTGATGGTTTCTCAACCATTCCTTAACTTCAAACTCCCATTTCTCGCGAACGGATTGGCGAACTCGAGAAATTCCTGTTGCATCTGGAAGTAGAAAACTCGCCCGATTACAATGGTATGTGTACTTTTCCCCTAGGCCATTCCAGTTATGAGTTGGTCGCGGTATCAGACTTGCGATAATTTTGATGGTTTCTCAACCATTCCTTAACTTCACACTTACATATCTCGCGAACGGATTTGACGAACTCGAGAATTTCTCTATTGCATCTGAAAGCAGAAACTCGCCCGGTCTACAACGGTATATTGCATTTTTGCCCCTAGGCCATAGTAGTTATTGGTTTCGAGTATCAGACTTGCGAAAATTTTGATGGTTTCTCAAGCATTCCTTAACTTGGAACTCCCATATCTTGCCGAACGGGTTGACGAACTCGAGAAATTCCTGTTGCATCTGAAAGTAGAAACACGCCCGAATACAATGGTGAGTGTACTTTTCTCCTAGGCCATTCCAGTTATTGGTGTGTCGAGTATCAGACACAAGGAAAATTTTGATGCGTTTCTCAACCATTCCCTTAACTTCAAACTTCCATATCCGCTGCGAAGGACGATTTTCGAACTCGTGAGAATTTCCTGTTGCATATGAAAGTAGAAACTCGGCTCGTAGTACAACGGTATGTGTACTTTTGTCCGCTAGGCCTTTGTAGTTTATTGGTTTCGAGATCATCAGACTTGCGAAAATCTTTGATGGTTTCTCAATCATTCCTTAACTTCAAACTCCCATATCTCGCGACACGGATAGACGAACTCAGAGAATTTCCTATTGCATCTGAAAGCAGAAAACTCGCCCGATTACAACGGTATGTGTATTTTTTGCCCTAGGCCACAGTAGTTATTGGATTCGAGTATCAGACTTGCGAAAATTTTGATGGTTTCTCAATCATTCCTTAAGTTTCAAAACTTCCATATCTCGCGAACGGATTGACGAACTCGAGAAATTTCCTATTGCATCTAATAGCAGAAACTCGCTCCGATTACAACGGTATGTGTATTTTTCCCGCTAGGCCATTGTAGTTATTGGTGTCGAGTATCAGACGTTGCGAAAACTTTTTATGATTTTCTCAGCCATTCCTTAACTTCAAACTCCCATATCTCGCGAACGCAATTGACGAACTCGAGAAATTCCTGTTGTATCTGAAAGAGTGGAAACCCGCCCCGATTACAGTGGTGTTGTGTACTTTTCTCCTAGGCCATTCCAGTTATTGGTTTCGAGTATCAGACCAGTGAAAATTTTGATGGCTTTCTCAAAACATTCCTTAATTTCAAACTCCCATATCTCGCGAACGGAAGATGACGAACTCGAGAATTCTCCTATTGCATCTGAAGTAGAAACCCGCCAGATTACAATGGTGTGTGTACTCTTTCACCTAGGCCCTTCCAGTTATTGGTTTCGAGTATCAGACTTGCGAAAATTTTGATGGCTTTCTCAATCAATTCCTTAACTATTAAACTTCCATATCTCGCCAACGGATAGACGAACTCGAGAAATTCCCGTTGCATGTGAAAGTTAGACACTCGCCCGATTACAACGGTATGTGTATTTTTCCCGCTAGGCCTTTGTAGTTATTGGTTTCGAGAATCAGACTTGCGAAAATTTCGATGGTTTCTCAATCATTCCTTAACTTCAAACTTCCAAATCTCGCGTACGGATTGACGAACTCGAGAATTCCTATTCAATCTGAAAGCAGAAAACTCGGCCTCCGATTACAACGGTATGTGTATTTTTCCCCCTAGGCCATTGTAGTTATTGGGTTTCGAGTATCAGACTTGCGATAATTTTGAATGGTTCTATCAACCAATTTCCCTTCAACTTCACACTTCATATCTCGCGAACGGATTTGACGAACTCGAGAATTTCCATATGGCATCTAAAAGCAGAAACTTCGCGCCGATTACAACGGTATGTGTATTTTTTGCCCAAGGCCATCAATAGTTATCGAATTCGAGTATCAGACCTTGCGAAAATTTTTATGATTTCTCAGCCATTCCTTAACTTCAAACTCCCATATCTCGCGAACGCATTGCACGAACTCGAGAAATTCCTGTTGCACTCTGAAAGTAGAAACTGCGCCCGACATTACAATGGTATGTGTGTACCTTTATTCCGCCTAAGGCCCATTCAGTTATTCGTTTCTAGCATCACAAGTTGCGAAAATGTTGATGGTTTCACAACCATTCCGTAACTTCAAACTGCCATTTCTTCGCGAACGGATTGACGAACTCGAGAGAATTCCTGTTGCATCTGAAAGTAGAAACTCGCCCGATTACAATGGTATGTGTACTTTTCCCTAGGCCATCTCCAGTTATTGGTTTCGAGTATCAGACTTGCGATAATTTTGATGGTTTCTCAACCATTCGCTTAACTTCAACGACTTACATATCTCGCGAACGGATTGACGAACTCGAGAATTTCCTATTGCATCTGACAAGCAGGAAACTAGCTCGAACTCGCCGATACAACGGTATATGCTATTTTCGTGCCCTAGGCATAGTAGTTATTGGTTTCGAGTCATCAGCCAGCGCAAAATTTTGATGGCTTCTCAAGCATTCCTTAATTTCAAACTCCCATACCTCGCGAACGGATTGACGAGCTCGAGAAATTTCCTGTTAGTCATCTGAAAGTAGAAATCCGCGCCCGATGACAAAGGTATGTGTAATTTTTCTCCCCTAGGCCTTTGTAGTTATTGGTTTCGAGTATCAGACTTGCACGAAAATTTTGATTGGTTTCTCAACCTTTCCTTAAATTCAAACTCCCATATCTCGCGAACGGAATTGACGAACTCGAGAAAATTCCTGTTGGCATCTGAGAAGTTCAAGAAAACTCGCCCGGAATTGTACAACGGTACTGTGCAGACATTTTCCCCCCTACAGGACCACTTCCAGTTTTGGTTTCGAGTATCAGACTTGCG